>NW_026967580.1:300000-500000 GCF_028390025.1 Pseudophryne corroboree | reverse complement strand
TAACAAAGACTTCCTAACCAAACACCTAACTAAGGGATAAACTACAATACTATCCTGATCTAGTACAATACAATACAATACTATAAAAGTTCAGTCTAGGGGAGATATTGAGAGAAAAGAGAAAATAGAGAGAGAGAAATAGACACAGAGAGAGAGAGAGAAAATTGGCTCATAGAAAGACAATGATTACGGAGAGAACTTACGCACAAGGGTAACGATCGCCAGCGCCTCGATATCCAGCTCCCGATTATCAGCAGATAACCGTTGATGAGAGAGTGAAGTTGGATATGGTCGGCCTGCCTATTTATGCCCCACACACAATGCAATCTCCTAGTCCCTACAATCCTACAGTTTATTGGACACAGGAATTCGGCCCTGTACTGTAACCAAAGGTCATAGGTTGATTCATACAGGTGGGCTGTGCTGAGTTTAAACAGCTCAGGTGGGTGGGAAACTGGGTTTCCCGCCGCATACCTGAGTATGGGTAAATAATAGAAATGGACATAAACTTCTTATGTCCATAACTATTCGCACGAGCGATTAATACGCTCCAAACCAACACCGGAATATTGCTAATTAAATACTCTTCCGATGGGTACCAAACACTGCTGTATGACTCCTGTTAGACCCTTCGTGCAATACAAAGAGGGATTCCTCCGCTCAGGGACATTCTATCTAAACCAAACTTACAGAAACTATTGAGGGGAACATGATCTATGAAATACATTAATTGTGAACATTTGTAACTAATGAGTCGCACGCTACGATCACATAAACTCTACCGTAAATGCGCATACTGCGCGTGCGAGTGCACGCTATTGCGGGTATGCGCTTCCACGGGAGAGCGTACGCATGCGCAGCACGGACCAGTGTGCGGTGCAAATATGGCATCGTGCATGGAGACATTTTTCTGACTTCGACAGTCCACCCTTTGGCAGTCAATAATAACTGCCACAAAATATTTAAGGAGAAAAATGTAAGTCAGGGGTTAATTGATTTCCATGGTGGGGTAAGGAAGAAGAGAGGAGTAGGTGTGAAGAGGGTATGACCTAGTGAGAAAGTAGGAGCATGTGTGTATGAGTCCATGTTTGGAGGGTCATGTATCATCGTGCCGTACGTGTGGTAAATCAAGCTTCGAGGTATTGCGAAGTATACATTTGAATTCCTTCTTATCCCGTACTAAGGGTCTGTGGATGGGCTGTCAAACTCTACCGAGCTCATTTCGGCTGTGGTTGCAACAAAATGGGGATGCACATTTTAGTTGATGATACATGAATGGGGGAGGTATGTGGTTGCTGATATCTGTACCTGTATTCCCTATCGTCTATGTGTGTCATTACCTGAGGGTTGTAGAGATGAAGATAAAGAACACTTATGGAAAATGCAATGATATTCTATGTCAGGGAAATGTACATCTGTCGATTGAGGTCTTGATTGGTGTCGTTTGCTTGGAGTCTTCTTCTTTGTGCTTTTGCTCATAAATCGTGAGTAAAGCAAACAACGTCCATGGATTTACAAAACAAATGTTGGGCTAGCGTGATTTTAAAGTTCCTAGGGAAACTGGGGTACCCATGGCATTGTCCATCAAAATCTTGTATATCAGGTCGTCTGCTCTTCTTCTTTCCATCTTTCCGTTGTCGGCCCCTTGGCTCATCAAATCCTTCGTCTACGTGGGTCTTTGTACCTCGGAGGAAAACATAGAAATGGGTGAAAGACGGACCGTATACTCATTACATCATTACGTCATGGTTTCTAGCATTGGGTCATAAATCAAATCCAGGTTAATTACAGTTTCCTCACTCCTCAAGCTCATCACTTTCGTACTTTGTTTACACCTCATCAAAGCCTGCCCGCATCTAAATATCAATCCAAACGATATAACGACACCCAAAATACACAGTAGAAACTTTCCAACATCCATTATGACTCCTTGAGCCCAGTCTCCTAAACCGGAGAACCAATTTCGCGGGTTCAACCATGACACCCAACCAGTCAGCTCATTACCTACAGCAGCAAGGGTGAGATTGTGTTTCCGACGAAATTCCCACTTTAATTGCAGAATATCATCCATCTTTTGGTCTATGACCTCTACCGGATCCTCGGTACTATTTGTGATGTACGTGCAACACTTTATGCCGTACTGTGTTGCCAATGTAACACAATATCCGCCTGTTACTGCTGTAAGGTAATTAAGAACCATCCTATGCTGAACTAGTTCTGTTTTATAAGCTTGGAGTTCCCTTCCAGTGTATCTAAACGTGTCATCATACATTTCAGTGATATTATCTAACAAATTGGCGAGTGCGGAAATGTATTTATAATTCATCACTCCTCGAGCGGTACGAGTGAAATCTAACGCTACCAGAACCTGAATCCCGGTGGATTCATGGATAAGATCAGAGGCCGGATGCTCTAACCTTTCTGACAGTTGTCTTTTAACTCGGTGTTCGTAGTGAGTGTGAGTATAAGGAGCTTGGGCACCACGGTGTATGTCCTTCATTTTGTCATGTGTTACAGTCATCACTTCAGGCAATACTTTTCCAATATAACACAATCCTTCAGAGTTTGGGGCAAGCCACTTGTACGCCTTTCTCCCGCATATGAAATATGCATCATCGGGGAGAACATAAGGGACGGAGAAGGACATGACCATGTTACAAACCTTCCAGGTGAAATCTCCTGACCCTAATTCTTCCATCTGCCTAATGCACGTATCAGTTTGTATGACATGTGCACAGTATCCTGGTGATACCTCTCCAACTCTAGTAATCCTATTTCCTAAGGTATATCGATACCGAAAAGATTTTCCTCTACTGGCTATGTGGCGTACGAGCTCGGTATCTGTAGGCATTCTATCTGCTCTGTGTGAAAAGGTCATGGTAAGGTTGCTCCATGACACTTCCCAATTTCCCGGTTTTCTAGGATTGGAGATATTAAAACATAAGAGGGACCTATCCACATGGTATTGGTGGAGCTTCAAACTAGGAGGGCTGGAGATATTAAACCTCCGGTCCACCGGTCTCCCACCACTTAGCTCAAGTACCTCCCCTAACGTTAAAGGAAATGGTACTAGCCCTGATTTGCTGTGACCCTGAGGTACTTGAGAACATACCCAACAATCGGTCTTGTTTAATACGTTACCCACTAAGGAGTGATAGTCACTCAATGGATGCCGGTCCATATGGATATTAAAACTAGATTGGCATTTCTTTATGCATCCATCTTCAACCAGATTATCACAAAGCCTACAGATACAATTTTCTTCAGCTAACAATCCATCACAATTTCTTCTATCGGATCGTTTTCTGATACTCGCCTTTGCTTGTTGGTTTGGTTGATCTTGGAAAACTACGCCTCCATCATCATAATCGGAACCCATTCCAGAACCTCTCTCGACCTCTATGGTACTCTCGCCGGAACAGACTGCTCTGGTCAACATCATGGTCAACATCAAAATCCGGATCACAGTCTCTTGGGGCAAGTCCATCTTTGAGGAGGAAATGGAGAAGAATGAGAAGGGGGAAAAAGAAATTTTAAGGGTGAGGGGATGGGAAGTGGAGAAAAACAATAAAAGGGAGAAGGGAGTCGACAGCTGCTTTTGATCTTCAAGGCTCAGGTGCCGCCTCAGTCCTCCTGGAACAGACACTCCAGTGATACAACCTCTACCGTCTGTTCCTTATCACGGGACTTCTCTGGATCAGCAACCTTCTTGCAGTGGGATGAATGGACCCAAGTCTCTCTCTCAGCAACCTTCAATGCTGTGGTGCTAGTCAATAAGACCTGGTATGGTCCTTCCCATCTATCAATAAGACAACCTGAGCGTAGAAAATTTCGTATCATTACATAATCCCCAGGTTCAATGTCATGACAATTACTATCTGGTAAATCAGGAATCACTAACTTCAGATTATCATTTTGATTCCTTAACTGCTTACTCATGTTAATCAAGTATTTTACAGTTACTTCATTGTTACATTTCAAATCATCCTGAGGGTTAATCATGACATGCGGTTGTCGACCAAACAGAATTTCAAAAGGAGACAGATTAAGAGGGGACCTGGGAGTGGTTCTGATGCTATACAAAACAATAGGTAAAGCTTCTGGCCACGTCAAACCTGTCTCTGCCATTACTTTACTCAATTTATTTTTAATAGTGCTGTTCACTCTTTCGACCTTCGCACTCGCCTGTGGACGGTACGGAGTGTGCAGCTTGCTATCAATACCCATCAACTTACACATTCCTTGAAAGACATCACCTGTAAAATGGGTACCCCTATCACTTTCAATGATTCTAGGGATACCATATCTACATACAAATTCCTGCACAATTTTCTTAGCTGTAAACATAGCGGTATTTGTAGCTGCTGGAAAAGCTTCGACCCAATTCGAGAAAACATCTATACAAACAAGTACATACTTCAAATTTCTACATGGGGGTAATTGGATGAAGTCAATTTGTATTACTTGGAAAGGGCCGCCGGCAGGTGGGATATGGGAGGGTTCTGTAGGTATTGCCTTTCCAATATTCTTTCTCAGACAGGTAAGGCATGACATTGCTCTTTTACTAGCATGAGAGGAGAATCCTGGGGCGCACCAGTATGCTCTTACCAATTTGCACATCCCCTCCTTGCCTAGATGAGTCAGCCCGTGAGCTGCTTCAGCCAGACATGGAAGGTATGCCCTGGGGGCCACTGGTTTACCATGTCCATCCGTCCAGAGCCCTGAGGACTCCTGGCCATATCCCTTTGCCTTCCAGACTGCTCTTTCCTGAGTGGAACACAAATTCTGCATCTCACACAACTTCTGTGTGTTGATGGTATTAAATACCATCAACTGTGTGGCGTCTGTCTGTATGGGGGTAGCAGCTGCAAGCTTTGCGGCTTCGTCTGCTCGGCTGTTACCAAGGGATACTGGGTCTTGGCTATATGTATGTGCTTTACATTTGATAACAGCCACTCTGTCGGGTTCCTGTATCGCTGTTAGAAGCCTTTTTATATACGCTGCATGCGCTATCGGTGTGCCAGCTGCCGTCATGAAATTTCTGAGCCGCCATAGGGCTCCGAAATCATGGACTACCCCGAACGCGTATCTGGAATCGGTGTAGATATTGGCAGACTTTCCCTTAGCCAATTCACATGCTCTGGTTAGGGCGACCAGTTCAGCAACCTGGGCTGAGTGAGGTGGGCCTAGCGGTTCCGCTTCTATGGTGTCTTGGTCATCTACGACTGCGTATCCAGTACACAAGTCTCCCGAGTCTGACTGTCTGTGACAACTACCGTCCGTGTAGAACGTGAGTTCTGCATCTTCTAGTGGATTGTCACTGATGTCAGGCCTTGCGGTAAAATTTTGGGTCAAATATTCCATACAATCATGTGTATCTTCCTTTGCATTAAATCCTCCTTCCCCATCACTCTCACCTCCCACCCTTTGTGCCTGTCCAGGCACACCTGGGAGAAATGTTGCAGGGTTTAATGCACTGCATCTCCTTATGGTGATGTTTACGGGGGCCATTAGTGCTAATTCCCATCTCGTAAACCTTGCCGATGAGACATGTCTGGTTTGGGCAGAATTCAATAAGGCAGATACCGCATGTGGTGTATGGATTGTGAGGTTGTGGCCTAGCACGACATCTTCGCTTTTCGTCACTAGCAATGCTATCGCCGCAACGCTACGCAAGCATGTGGGGAGGGATCGCGCTACCGTGTCTAGCTGCGCGCTGTAGTATGCAACTGGTCTGCTGGCATCACCGTGTTTTTGTGTTAGTACACCTGCTGCGCACCCAGCACTTTCTGTTCCGTATAGCTCAAAGGGTTTCCCATAGTCTGGCATACCTAGTGCTGGTGCCTGCGTTAGGCATTGCTTAAGTCTCTCAAATGCTGTTTCGGATTCGTCTGTATGCGAAATCCGATCAGGTTTGTTTGAGGAGACCATTTCCTGCAAAGGTAACGCCAATATGGAAAACCCTGGGATCCAATTACGGCAATACCCACACATTCCTAAAAACGTCCTTATCTGTTGCTGGGTTTGTGGCAGTGTCATGTCTCTAATGGCTTGGATTCTATCAGCGGTCAGGTGTCTCAGTCCTTGTGTTAGACAGTGTCCCAAATATTTTACCTTAGTCTGGCATAATTGCAACTTGTCTTTGGAAACCTTGTGACCTGTGTCTGAAAGGTGAAACAGGAGCTGTTTCGTATCCTTCAGGGAAGCTTCCAGTGAATCTGAACACAGCAGTAAATCATCCACATACTGTATCAATACTGATCCACTCTCTGGTTGAAAAGACTGTAAACAATCATGCAAGGCCTGAGAAAATATACTTGGACTGTCTATGAAACCTTGGGGTAATCGAGTCCACGTGTATTGGACCCCTCTGTATGTGAATGCAAACAAATATTGGCTGTCAGGGTGCAGAGGTACCGAAAAGAAAGCGGAGCAGAGGTCAATAACAGTGAAAAATTTGGCAGTGGGAGGAATTTGCATTAGGATGACAGCTGGATTAGGCACTACGGGGAACTGACTCTCGACTATTTTGTTAATCCCCCTTAGATCCTGCACTAGCCTGTAACCCCTCCCCCCACTCTTTTTAACAGGGAAGATGGGACTATTTGCTGTGCTGGACGTTCTTACTAGAATGCCCTGTTGTAGCAAGCGCTCTATTACGGGAAAAACTCCTAACTCCACCTCTGGCTTCAGAGGATACTGTGGGATTTTTGGAGCTATCCTACCATCTTTTACTTGTACTACTACTGGAGCTACATTTGCCATTAATCCAGTGTCCTGTCCATCTTTTGTCCAAAGTGACTCTGGTATCTGAGATGTCATCTCTTCTACCTGGGATGGGTTCCTATTTGTCATAATGGTGTGTGACATTAATTTTGATGGGGAGTCTAACATGTCTCGTACCTCTTGAGCGTGATTCTCAGGTATGTCCAAGAATACACCTTCAGGAGTACAATAAATGACGCAACCCATTTTACATAGTAAGTCTCTACCCAGGAGATTGGTTGGTGCAGATGCAGCCAGCAAAAAGGAATGCTTGGTGTGCAAAGGCCCTATTGTAATCTCGGCTGGTTTGCTAACAGGGTAGTGCTGGACTACTCCTGTTACTCCCATGGCTGGAACTGTCCTACCAGTGGTTCTCATGCCCACTGTCGAATTGATCACTGACTTGGCCGCCCCTGTGTCTACAAGAAAGTTTAAAGTTTTACCAGCCACATTGATTGCAATCTCTGGTTCGCTTCCAAGACTGGCAATCAATTTAACTGGTTGCAGATTACAGGTATGGCCACACCCCTATTGGGTATGCTGACCTCCCTGAATCCCATTGGCAGCTACTACTTGTGCGGGGGTTAGCTGGGAACTACCAGAGGCATGCCAATCTCTGTTCGGGGGATATCTTTTTGTTTCCCCTGTATGTGGCTCAAAACTCCGCCTCTGTGGACCCTGCTCCCAATGTCGTGTGTTGTGTTGTTGTCTAGGGGGTTGAAAAGATCTTTGTACATTCTTTGATCTACATTCTCGTGCAAAGTGTCCCAGTTTGTTACAAGAAAAACATGTTATTCCACTTGCCTTACCCACAGGATTCGGTGGTACATACGCAGGCTGCCTTGTGGTCAGCGCCTGTATACTTACGGACATCAACTTATCACTTTGCGACTCCCTGTGCCTAGTGATGTTTTTGTCGTGATCAACAGCAGCCTCTCTCAAAGTGGACACTGACAGACCTCGCCAGCATGGCTGCGTGGTCTGTACCCTAGCCTTTAATGTTTCTTTCAAACCATCCATCAGTACAGATACTGCTACTTCTCGATGGTTTGGGTTGGTCTTTATGTCTTCTATACCAGTGTATTTTGCCATTTCTGATAATGCCCGGTGGAAATATTCTGCTGCCGTTTCAGACTCCTTTTGTTTAATGGAGAATAGTTTATTCCATTTAGCAACGGCTGGGAAATATTCTTTTAGCTGCAAATTTATCCTTTTTACATTATCCTGATCGTACACATCTGTAAGTGGTACATCTTTATCTAATAGACAGTCAGCTAAGAATTTAACTGAGTCGACACTGGGAGGTAAGCAAGCTCTTAACACTATCTGCCAATCCTTATTATTGGGCTCTAAAGTGTTTCCTAGATCCCTGATGTATTTTTGGCTTGCCACTAAATCCTTTCTGGGGTCTGGGAATTCAGACACTATGGTCCTTAATTCCATTCTAGTTAACGGGCAATACATGGCAATGTTCCTGACGGGTGTGACTCCTGATGCATCTGTTTTCCCATTGGGAACTACTATCACCTTAACTGGATTAACTCTTATAACTTCACTCTGTGTAGATTCTACAACTTGTGGTACAATTGTTTCAGTGTAGTGCATGGTGCCGTACTTACCCGCTGACACGACCTCACCTATCCCTCCGCTAGGGGCCTTCACTACTCTCGTGGGTGGTGCTGTGCCTACTGTGGTTTCTGATATGGTGGCCGCTAGAGAGAGCGCTGAAATTGTTGCCGAATCGTCTTCTTGTTCACACTCCTGAGGAAGGTTCAAAACAGGGTACAACTTGCACGGGTTAATACTTGCATGAGTTATTTGGTTAACATCATTAACATTTACATTGTTACTAAGAGTTTGTGTTTTACAACCCAGTGCGTTTCTCTCCGCAATCAACTTCTCTCCTGCAATGTATGGTGGAGGAGGAGCTGTGGCAATCAACTTCCTGACTGCCCCAGATCCTGCTGCCAGAGCCAAACCTCTCTGTATCTCACCTTCCTGGTGCCATAACTGTAAGTAATCATGATGCTGAATTCGTCTCTTTGATGATTTTACGAGACATATCCTCCTCCTTAAATTTTGTAACACTTCTGGACTGAAGCTACCTATTCTTGGGAACTTGTCCCTGTCTTGTACAGTCATTCTTTGCCATTCATCACATAAAACCTCTGTGTGACTACCGTATTTTTCACACATAATGTATCTTGCCGACCCAACTGGTCGGTCCTCCGAATCAACCTGAACCTGGGTTGATCGCCCCCTACCTGAGCAACTGGCCCCCATAGTCTGTAGGTGTTGCTTAGTCCTCCTTGGATTTTCTGTATCAAGGTTTTCAGCAAGCCTTTACAGACAACCAAATTACTCCGCAGTAGGCCGGCGGTGGCGGTTTACCGAGTACCCCACTCACTCGCCCACCTCGACCAATACGACCTGATCACACCGATATGGTGCTGGCGTACTCGATACAGGGCCCCTATGGAACCTTCAGTTTACTGGAACATATGAGGGATACCCGCAGGACACTTACTCTTTCCAGTAAACGTTGGGGTTGTTAGATAGTTCCTGAGTGACCAGCGAACTTCTCTTCCCGAAAAAATAAAAAATTACACAAATCACGTCAGAGTGTACAAATAGCGTTTGTGACCTCTTTACTCTAATGGTATGAGGTCAGATTAACTACTGCACACAATTACGTGCGGTCCAATCGTTCAGTACACGAGCACTACTTGTCATGTACTGAAAGATCAATGGAATCTATGTTTCCGGCTGTGATTCCTCCAGCCAGAGCTTGTATGGCCTATATGGGTTCTGCACCAACACCCCAGGCGTTGTGCCACTGGACTTTTATAGCGGACCTTTTTACCTTATGACCTCCTGGTCTTGTTACCTTATGACCTCCTGGTCTTGTTACCTTTACCTTATGGTCCGCTATACTCTAATGCTCAAATTATTATTTTAACCAGGGATGCCTCCCTAGCCACCGTATATGTCACTTACACGTATGTCCCTTGACGAGTACTCGACTTTCCTTTTGGTTCCACCTTAAAGTTATATAAACTTTTGTATACAAAACACACTCACTCAACACATGTACACTTTTGTTTCTATATCTATTTCTGCGCAGAAATTGTCTTCAGGCCAAGAGTGTTACCAATTAGGAGCAGGATCTGTTAAACTAAATTTCAGTTTTCCCAAAAATAGATTTGCGTTATTTACCGCTTCGCGTTATCTACCGCTGTGCGTTACTTATCGCCTTTGCGCTAATTATCGCTTTGCGCTAAAATCCAACTTTATCACAACATGAGCTACGTGGGCGTAACCAGACGCTACGTTGCGTAGTGTACGCTGCGTGCGTCTGCCTTTTGGATTGCGTACGCTAGTCTTTGTTAGCGACACGTGTACGCAATGCAAAGGATCCACCGTAACACAATATATTTATTTATCAATGTAGATGATCCCTGATCATCTACCGCAATCCACACTGCACACTGGCTGCCTCGTCTCTCGGACAAGCCGTGTGTTGTTCTATACTTTAACTATTACCTCTACTTATTAAATAACAGCAAATCTCCTTTTAGCCCTTTCTATCAACTATAAAATTTGGCAAACAGGAATAGTGATATACGAAAAATGAAACAGAAATGCAGATATATATGCGTGCGTGTATACGCAAGACAGAAGAGAAATAAAACAGTTTTAAAAAGACACAAGCGTTTTGTTCTTACTTCCGGTTACCGGGTTCCTTCAGCACTCTTTACCTAAGCGAAGCAGACGCTTATCCCGTCAGCAACTGCGAGACAACCTCCCACCCTTTTGCTGGGGGATAATGTCTGCTGATCTACCTAGTGCAGATGTGAAAAGGACCGGACGAGTCCGCAATTGACAATGCTAAATTCCTTTGTCGTACAACCAACCCTTATGAAGCTAAGAACACTGTACGCTGTTTACTTAAGAAGTACCGTAATGGTACGCTATCTGCGTAGCGATCGCTCAGCCGTAGGCGAGACGCTCAAGCGTCACGTTCGCTCGCGGCCCAGTGATCACAGGACACGTTACTGGTTATGTCTAGGGGAACGATTCGCTGTAGCGTAGCGTACGCTCGAGACCACGAGGAGGTCACCAGCGGTGCAGACGCTCACAGCACAATACCTTTATATTTAAACCTCTTAACAATGTAATGCGCTATATACCTTAATGTGAATACAGGGTGTAAGTGCAACCTTGTGTAACCTGACTAACTACTAAGCTGATTGAGCGTCACCGACGCTCAAGTGAACACTTAACAATATAGAAAATACACAGATACTGGTTTAGGGTTCCAAAGCCTATTATCTGTATTATATCTAGTATACTTGTAAAAGAGTAACACAGTACAAATGATACACTACAATATAACAAAGACTTCCTAACCAAACACCTAACTAAGGGATAAACTACAATACTATCCTGATCTAGTACAATACAATACAATACTATAAAAGTTCAGTCTAGGGGAGATATTGAGAGAAAAGAGAAAATAGAGAGAGAGAAATAGACACAGAGAGAGAGAGAGAAAATTGGCTCATAGAAAGACAATGATTACGGAGAGAACTTACGCACAAGGGTAACGATCGCCAGCGCCTCGATATCCAGCTCCCGATTATCAGCAGATAACCGTTGATGAGAGAGTGAAGTTGGATATGGTCGGCCTGCCTATTTATGCCCCACACACAATGCAATCTCCTAGTCCCTACAATCCTACAGTTTATTGGACACAGGAATTCGGCCCTGTACTGTAACCAAAGGTCATAGGTTGATTCATACAGGTGGGCTGTGCTGAGTTTAAACAGCTCAGGTGGGTGGGAAACTGGGTTTCCCGCCGCATACCTGAGTATGGGTAAATAATAGAAATGGACATAAACTTCTTATGTCCATAACTATTCGCACGAGCGATTAATACGCTCCAAACCAACACCGGAATATTGCTAATTAAATACTCTTCCGATGGGTACCAAACACTGCTGTATGACTCCTGTTAGACCCTTCGTGCAATACAAAGAGGGATTCCTCCGCTCAGGGACATTCTATCTAAACCAAACTTACAGAAACTATTGAGGGGAACATGATCTATGAAATACATTAATTGTGAACATTTGTAACTAATGAGTCGCACGCTACGATCACATAAACTCTACCGTAAATGCGCATACTGCGCGTGCGAGTGCACGCTATTGCGGGTATGCGCTTCCACGGGAGAGCGTACGCATGCGCAGCACGGACCAGTGTGCGGTGCAAATATGGCATCGTGCATGGAGACATTTTTCTGACTTCGACAAAGGTATGCATCCTTGATGTCCAGAGACACCAGGAATTCCCCTTCCTTGAGCACCTTTAAGTATGGGTTCAGAGACTCGAGGTTTAAAATAGGTCTTACCGAACCGTCCGGTTACGGTACTACAAACAGGTTGGAATAATAACCCTTGTTTTGTAGTTGAGGTGGAACTGGAACAATCACCTGATTCTGTACCAGTTTTAGAATTGCTGCCTGTAAGGCCAAACTTGCTTGTGGAGAAGCTGGTAAGCCGGATTTGAAGAATCTGGGAGTTCTTGAAATTCCAGTCTGTATCCCTGTGTGATAAGATCTTTCACCCAGGGATCTAGGCATGACGTTGCCCGGATGTGACTGAAATAACGTAAGCTGGCTCCCACCTGCCTGTCTTCCAGGCAGTGTGGCCCACCGTCATGCTGAAGGCTTTGAGGAAGCAGAACCAGAGGTCTCTTCCTAAAAACCTGCAGCTGCGGCTTTTCTGGGTTTACCTTTACCACCTCTGAAGGCTGTAGAAGAACCCTTGGACTTGTTTTTAAATTTAGCTGTCCGAAAGGACTGCAAAGTCGGGGCAGAGTAGGTTCTGCTAGCAGGGGTCACTGCGGAAGGAAGGTATGTAGACTTACCCGAAGTGGCCTTAGATATCCAAGTATCTAGTTCATCTCCAAACAGAGCTTCGCCCGTGAATGGTAGGCTCTCCACGCCTTTTCTGGAATCCGCATCCGCAGTCCACTAGCGTAGCCACAAGCTCCTGCGTGCTGACACTACCATGGTAGTGGTGCATGCGTTGAGTAAACCAATTTCTTTTATGGCCTCCACCATAAAGTTAGCAGCATCTTGGATGTGCTGTAGGAGTTAATGTCATTCCTGGTTAGATTATCAGACCATCTTGCAATTGCCCTAGTGATTCATGCACAAGCAATATTGGGTCTCTGGGCTACCCCAGCAGACAAGTATATAGATTTGAGAGTGGTCTCACTCTTACAGTCAGCCGCATCCTTTAAGGACACCGCCCCGGGAACCAGTAAGACTATCTTACGTGACATCCTGGACACAGATGCGTCCACTATCGGCGGGCTTTCACATTTTTTTTCTATCCTCCAAAGTAAAGGTGAAGGAGGAAATTAACCTTTTTGGGATCTGAAATTTTTGGTCAGGGTTCACCCAAGCTTCTTCAAAGAGGACATTTAACTCCTTTGAAGCCGGAAAAGTAGCTGAGGATTTCTTTTTTGTATTAAAGTAAGATTCCTCAATTACTTCCTCTGCCCTGACAGGAATATGTAAGACAGTTCTAACCGCCTCTATGAGGGCCTGAATACCCTGTGCCAGGACAGCACACCCCTCCACTGGCATCCATATCATCCGGATCCGGATCAGTGTCACCCTGCATGAGTTGGGCCAGAGTACGCTTTTGTGGGCAAATGGCGAGGGATTGAGACGCAGGTATGGGAGCTGAATCTTTGTTGATCAGGTCATCCATAGACTGCCTTAAGAATTGTGTTTCCCTTTCATTATGAGATAGCTTAGTGCAAATATTAGAAATCATCCCTTTAATGAAAGCCAACCACGGGGGTTCAGCCCCACTAGCTTGAGAGGGAGCACAATCGTGGGTGCAGGGTAGTGAGTCCCCAGGGGATGAGAGACATTCTGCAGTACAAGAGACACAGTCCATGGACATGATTGTGAAAGGGACACACACACACACACACACACACACACACACACACACACACACACACACACACCAGGTGAAACACAGTATATGTAGGCAGGGTCCTCAGAAATCAGAGCCAGACACATAGCGCCCCTTTAGCAAAGTTAAACTGAGCTGGGTCACAATAACAAGCACTTTAGTAGAGTTTTATAAATTTACACCCCCCCCTTTCACTAAGACCCCCTGGTACCGCTGAGGAGACCTGGAGTCCTTGTGGAGGAGCAGCGCTTCCCTGTGAATGCTTCCTGTATGAGCTGCAGAGGGAAAATGGCGCTGGAGAGCTGTAGGATCCGCTCTGAGTGAAGCCCCGCCCCCTGTAATGGCGACAGCTTCCCGCATTTTTTATACTGGCCTAAGGAACTAAATGTCTAACCAAGTGATTAAAATCCCTGTTAGCACAGTGTGGCCAGTGTGGACATTATAGGAGTCTCAGTGCGGCCCTCCCAGTGGGACCCGCTGCAGCGTGCGTCCTTCTGAGCCTCCCTGGAGCACAGCCTGCATGAAGAGCTGCGCTCCTACCCTTGTGTCGCCATTCCTACCGGCGACCCACTAACCGGGACGCCTGCGCTGTACTCACCACTCTTCTGTCTTCAGGCTCTGTTAGGGGTGGCGGAATGCTGCGGGAGGGTACGCTGTGCCGTGGTGTGGCTTGCGAATGGCTCCCTCAGGAGCTCAGTGTCCTGACAGCTGAGAAACGGGACCATTAACTCTCTAGGAATTTGGGCCGTTCTCCCCCCTAAGTGCCACGAAGAAGTCAGTCTGCTGCCTAAACAGACCTGACTGAAAATAAACATTAAATAAAAAAAATGGAAATCTCTTCAGGAGCTCTCCAAAGCGTGACCGGCTCCTCCAGGCACATTTTCTAAACTGAGTCCGGTAGGAGGGGCATAGAGGGAGGAGCCAGCCCACACTATTAGTTTCTTAAAATGCCCATGGCTCCTAGTGGACCCATCTATACCCCCATGGTACTAATGTGGACCCCAGCATCCTCTAGGACGTAAGAGAAAAGTATTTCCCCAAGACAGGTGTGTCTTGGTGGGCACCCTCTAGATCCTATGGACCTTAAAGAAAAAGAGTTCACCATGATAAGTCTAACATAATTATTTTCTTCATCAAGATCCATGGTGATCCACAGTCCTTACATAGGGGATGTCCTAAAGCAGTTTCCCCTAAGGGTGGGGACGCTCCTGAGTAGACAGGAGAATCCAACGTCCTAAGGAAGCTTCCCGAGAGGTAAAGGTATCAAAAGGCATAAAAACCTCAGGAACGTGTTAATAGAAGACAACATAGCTGCCTTACAGAGTTGTTCAGCAGTAGCACCTCAGCGAGCCACCCATGAGGGACCTGCTGAACGTATCGAATGAGCAGAGACCAGAACAGGAAGATCAGCTTGAATGTAAGCCTCTGCAATAGTCATGCAAAGCCACCTGGACAGCGTTTGTTTACTAGCTGGCCAGCCTTGCTTATAGAATCCATACAGGACAGATAGAGAATCCGTTTTCCTGATCACTCTGGTACTTTCCACATAAATCCTTAGTGCACGAACCTCATCCAATAAGGCCTCACCAATAACAGGACTAAAAGGCTGGAACCAATATCTCTGTATTTAGATGAAACTTGGACACCATCTTAGGAAGGTGACCCACCTTGGTCCGGAGAACTGCCCTATCTTGATGGAAGGTCAGAAACGAAGGAGGACAGGAAAGCACTCCTAAATCAGACACTCTTCTCGCAGAGGTAATAGCCAGGAGAAATAACACCTTTACAGCCAGCCACTTAAGGTCCACTGACTCTAAAGGCTCAAATGGGGAAGTCTTAAGAGCTTGCAGGACTAGGGATATATCCCAGGAGCCACTGGATGTACAAAGGGAGGCTGGATATGGAGTATTCATTGAAAAAAGGTACGCCCATCTTGTAGTGGAGCGATCTGTCATTGAAACCACACTGATCGTGCAGAAACGTGTACTTTCAGGAATGCTAGGCAAAGACCAAGGTCTAACCCTGCTTGTAGAAAGGCCAGTACCCTGGAGACCCTAAGAAGGTAGGAGGGTCATAGCGCCTAGGCGCACACCTCTGAAAATCAGCGTGCCAAATCTGGTAATAGATGTGGGTTGAAGACACAGATTTTCTATATCACTGCATCCGAGAACCCCTTCGCTCTAAAAACTGATGACTCAAGAGCAAAGCCGTCAAAGACAGTGGAGCCAGGTTCCAATGCAGACAGGGACCCAGAGACAACAAGTCTGCTCGCTGTGGCAGTAGGAATGGCATGTCTATGGATAGATTTTGGAGATCGGCGAACCAATGGTGCCTGGGCCATACAGAGTAATCAGTATAATGGGGCCTCCTTCCTGTTTAAACTTGCGAAGAAATCTGGGTAACAGAGATACTGGAGAAAACAGGTATCTCTGAAGGAAGGTCCACCGTACTGCTAAAATGTCCACGAAAGCTGCCTGCGGATCTTTGGTCCTGGATCTATAGATTTGGACCTTGTGATTGTGACGCGAGTCCATCAGGTCTACATCCGGCAGACCCCATCTGTTTACCAGGTTCTGGAACACTTCAGGGTGCACAGACCATTCGCCGCTGTGGACATCCTGCCGACTGAGGAAGTCTGCTCCCCAGTTGAGGATTCCTGGCAGAAACACAGCTGAGATGGCCGGAAGGCGAGTTTCGGCCCACTGGAGCATGCGCTCCACCACTGCCATAGCCAGATGGCTGTGAGTGCCCCCTTGGTGGTTTAGATAGGCAACTGCAGTGGCATTGTCGGACTAAATCTGAACAGGCCTGCCTTGGAGGAAATCCTGAGCCTGAACGAAAGCTCTGTAGACTGCCCGAAGTTCCAGGACATTGATTGGCAAGCAACTTTCGTCTGGAGACCACCGACCCGGAAAGACGTGAGGACCACCCAATTTAGAATCCATAAAAGGACAGCCTTTGTCCAAGTGTGACATCTCTAGCCACCAGGTGAGAGACAGATGTACCTCCAGAGATAGTACCATCTTCTCAGCCCTGATCCAACGATACTGCCTGTTCCACCTGGAAAGGATCATATGTTGTAGGAGCCTGGAGTGAAACTGAGCATACTCCACCATATCGAAAGTGGAGACCAAGGACCCCAGAACCTGCATTGCGGAATGTATGGACACCCGGAGATTGTGCAGTAAGTTGTGGACCATTGACTGCAGTTTGGTAACTTTGTCCACTGACAAGAAGAGCCTCTGTTCCCACAAATCCAGGAGAGCCCCTAGATGCAACATCTGTTGTGAAGGGACAAGGAAGGGCTTTTGCCAATTGATCAGCCACCCGTGGGTCTGTAGAAAGGCAATGGTTATTTGAAGATAGCAGTGCAAAACTTCCTCAGATTGTGCCAGGAGCAGCAATTCGTCCAAATATGGGAGCACACTGATCCCTTGACGACGCAGCTGAGCACCAATCACCGCCATCAGCTTGGTAAATACCCATGGAGCCGTAGCCAGCCCAAAGGGTAGTGCCTGAAACTGGTAATACTGTGGCAGAACAGCAAAGCGGAGGAATCTCTGATGAGTAGGTTCTATAGGAACATGTAGGTAGGCATCCTGAGTATCCAGGGATACCATAAAGACCCCTGGCTCTGACATCAGAGCAATAGACCGTATTGTTTAAATACAGAATCTGGGCACCCGTAAAACCTTGTTAAGAGATTTCAGATTGAGGATAGGCCGATAGGTCCCATTGGGTTACTGAATCAGGAAAAGGGGGTAGTGAAAACCCTTCCTCTGTTGTTCTTGAGAAACAGGGATAATAACCCCTATGTTCAGTAAAAAATTAACAGCTCCTTGGAGCGCCATGGCAATGCCTTGATCCAATGGAGGAGTCGTGCAAAAAAACTGCTGGGGTGGCGGACTCACAAATGAGAGGGGATACCCGTGAGGCCACTTCTCGCACCCAGGTGTCTATAGTTGACTGGAGCTATGAGACTGCGAATCGCAGAAGTCTGCCTGCCACCCTGGGGTCACACAGGAGTAGGCCCGCCTTGTCAGGTGGAGGGCTTATCCCTCTGCTTGGGGTTCGGGGAATCTGGCCATCCAGGTTTACTTAGTCTGCGACTTAGCTGCCTTGCTGGAGACAACCTACCATGGAAAAGCCTGCCCTTTCACTTTGCCTTGAAACCGAAAATTCCAAAAGAAAGACTTCCCAGTCTTCGGGTTAGATGCTGACGGCAAAAAAGCAGATTTAGAAGCTGACAGTGTAGACACAATATTATCCAATTCTGCACCAAACAGAATGTTTCCAGCGAAAGGCAGAACTTCCAACGCCCTTTCAGACTCTGAATCCGCCATCCAGGAGTGTTGCCAGAGTACACAGCGAGCTACCACTGAAGTAGTCGAGGCCCTGGAAGCCAACAGACTCGTATCCCAGGATGCCTCTTCTATATATCGGGCTGATTGCTTGAGGTTAGCAATAAGAGACAGGTGGTCTATGGAACCATCTAACTTCAGACTGTCCTCTAGTGCATCAGCCCAATTAATGTGGAGGAGTGCACCAGGCGTGCCACGTGAACATCCACACGAGGGGGAATTTCCCATTTAGCATACTCTCCTTGTGGTAAAGGGTAACGAGATGCTCTTAGGCACCAGGACCTTCTTACTAGGAGCATTCCAAGCTTCCTGAAGGAGTTCAGCATGATACTCAGTGAGGGAACTCAGCCTTAACCACCTTCTGACGCTTAAAGATGATCCTCCTCACCCGACAAAGAGCCAGAGAGAGAGAGGTGTCCAACTCTTCCTCTGAGGACTCCAGAGTCTGACCACTGTGTAGACTGTAAGGATAAGAGAGAGAGAGAGAGAGAGAGAGAGAGAGAGAGAGAGAGAGAGAGAGAGAGGTGTCCAACTCTTCCTCTGAGGACTCCAGAGTCTGACCTCTGTGTAGACTGTAAGGATAACAGAGAGAGAGAGAGAGAGAGAGAGAGAGAGAGAGAGAGAGAGAGAGGTGTCCAACTCTTCCTCTGAGGACTCCAGAGTCTGACCTCTGTGTAGACTGTAAGGATAACAGAGAGAGAGAGAGAGAGAGAGAGAGAGAGAGAGAGAGAGAGGTGTCCAACTCTTCCTCTGAGGACTCCAGAGTCTGACCACTGTCTAGATGGTTCTAGACAAGGTCCTGTGGAGATAATGCAGCCGCACAGGCCTAACATGGACCCAGCACAGGTGCTATATCCTATTTCTTACACTTTGGAAGACCAGAAGCTAAGCACACACAATGTCCAGCTTTAGCAATTGCAAATGTGACGGCCTTCACAAACCACAAAGTCATTGTGAAGTACCAAAGCCCGGAACACCTGCAGTCACATGTAAGGGATAGATACAATGCAGTCACATGTAAGGGACAGATACAATGCAGTCACACAGCCCGGAACACCTGTACTCACATGTAAGGGATAGATACAATGCAGTCACACAGCCCGGAACACCTGTACTCACATGTAAGGGATAGATACAATGCAGTCACACAGCCCGGAACACCTGCACTCACATGTAAGGGACAGATACAATGCAGTCACACAGCCCGGAACACCTGCACTCACATGTAAGAGATAGATACAATGCAGTCACACAGCCCGGAACACCTGCACTCACATGTAAGGGATAGATACAATGCAGTCACACAGCCCGGAACACCTGTACTCACATGTAAGGGACTGATACAATGCAGTCACACACAGAGCTAGCACCAGTCACACACAATACAAGTACATAACAATTACAATGGGCACTGACGTCATCTCCTCACACCACAGTGGTAGGTAGGACTAGTGCATGTATAACCTGGCCACTTCTGGAGACAGAACCCAGCATTCCCAGAGCCCGGCATCACACTCATTCCCATTGGAATGTCACTCAGAGACTCTTATAAGGGAAGCATGTGGGGGAGGGGCAGCCGAGAGGGAATCCCAGCTGTGGAATCTGGCTCTGGGAGAGGACCTACCTCCCCTGGCTGACATCACCCACCAGGTACCCTGGCCTCCATTATCCTATATATATATTATATGCATGCCCTGGTGGTCTAGTGTAACCCGTAGCAGCAGCCAGGGATCACATCAGAGCCTGCGGAAGCACGGACTACATGTATTGTGGGTCCCACGTGCCGGAGAATGCCTTACCTGTCCTCCGGCTGCAGTCCGGGGCCCTGGACGCTGTACTAGCGCGGCGATCAGGAAGTAACCACGCCGGAATCATCAGTCTCTTAGCCTCACTGACGTTGCGGCACCAGCGGGGGATTGTTGGAGCAGCAGCGGTGGCGCTCAGAGAGACTCCCAGCGCTGCTCATTCATTCCTCTCCGCTGTGTGACCGGTGCTCCGGCTTCTGCCAGCACCATCACTAAAACTGCCCACTGGCCAGGGGCGGGGAACATGGGGAGGAGGTCCGGAGCATCCTGGGAAATAAAAGCTTAACTGTGTGATGCCCGGTCAACTCCTACCACCTACACCCCGATGTAAGGACTGTGGATCACTATGGACCCTAAAGAAGAAAACGCCTTTAACAGAAAACACCCGATACAAATGTTGCTGCTGACGGGCGCAATATCAGCATTTCAGATCACCACCCCCGGGGGAGGCGAGCTGAAATGCGCAAAACATTTTGTGATTGCGCCCATGATGTTAGTTGGGTTAAGTAGCTTTACAAAGCTAATCCAGACTGCTATGGGCACGATATGACCAAAAATGGGGGACAATTGAATATTGCCCCGAAAACTCCTGTCACTGTAGACGGGAGATCGGGCGCGATATTACAATTGAATATCGCCCCTTGTGTTATAAACACCCAACTGAGAACAGGGCTGATGGTCCTAGACTACATCACTGGGCAGATACATTTCCATCATTAGTCTGTAATAAGAGAGGAGGGTGTAGGATAAGAGATTGCTGTAGTGACTGAGCAATGAGAATATGTGACTTCTGTAATAAGTGTTTATTACTCACCTGTGCTGATATCTGTAGGGATCTCCTCCTCCTTACACTGCTGATCACCCCTCACATACGTCTCTTCTTCTTCCTCTATATCTTCTGCCTTTATATCAGTCACATACGTCTTCTTCTCCCTCTGTATCTTCTGACTTTATATCAGTCACATACGTCTCTTCTTCTCCCTCTATATCTTCTGCCTTTATATCAGTCACATACGTCGCTTCTTCTCCCTCTATATCTTCTTCCTTTATATCAGTCACATACGTTTCTTCTTCTCCCTCTATATCTTCTGCCTTTATATCAGTCACATACGTCTCTTCTTCTCCCTCTATATCTTCTGCCTTTATATCAGTCACATACGTCTCTTCTTCTCCCTCTATATCTTCTGCCTTTTTATCAGTCACATACGTCTCTTCTTCTCCCTCTATATCTTCTGCCTTCATATCAGTCACATACGTCTCTTCTTCTCCCTCTATATCTTCTGCCTTTATATCAGTCACATACGTCTCTTCTTCTCCCTCTATATCTTCTGCCTTTATATCAGTCACATACGTCTCTTCTTCTCCCTCTATATCTTCTGCCTTTATATCAGTCAGGCAGTCATCCTAAATAGCCCACAAAACAATATCCATTAATAATATCTGATTTCAGATAGTGTAATATCAGTGTATAAAACACACAGCTTCTCTACAGATCATATTGTGACAGTCACTTTGGTATATTGGGGAGACCCTAGATCCCACCTACCTGATCCTCCTGTGGGGTCCTGTGATTCTCTTCTGTACAGTCCTGGGAATACAGAGGACGGGGACATCTCTCTGGGGTATCTCTGTTACTGGGCCCATCTGTAGGAGACACATAGTGACTGAGTACAGTGTATATATGTGATTATCAGTTGATGTGTGTATATAGGGGGCCCCCATACCTGCTCTCCCCTGTACAATACATGACAGTCTCCTCTTACCCAGTGATGTGAGGGGCCGGTGATTCTCCATCATCACGTCCTTGTACAGACCCCTGTGTTCCTCTGTATACTCCTCCTCCTGCATGGAGACATAGACAGTGACATCCTGACACCTTATAGGCACCTGACACACACAGTGATACAGTCATCACCCAGACACGTCCCCTGGTGTTACTGTATAATGCCCCATTCCCGTCAGTCACCTCTCCAGTCATCACCCAGACACATTCCCTGGTGTTACTGTATAATGTCCCATTCCCAGCAGTCACCTTTCCAGTAATCACCCAGACACGTCCCCTGGTGTAACTGTATAATGCCCCATTCCCGGCAGTCACCTCTCCAGTCAGCAGCTGAATGATCTTGTTGGTGAGTTCCAGGATCTTTTGATCATTGTGTCTCTCATGTGTCAGTGACTGAGATGGAGGCACCGTGATGGGGCTCTGGGTCCTGCTCAGTCCTACACACAATGTGATGGCTGCTGGGTGTCTCACACTCACCGGAAGTCTTCTTCACTACTGTGTTAACCTGCAAAATGGAGGAGACATGAATATTAATGTAAATGCTCCGAGATCCCTCACCTCCCCAGTCATGTCCCTGTAATATTACTGTAGATATTAGTAATGTCACTGTGACACTCCCAGATCCCCTCACCTTCCTAGTCATATCCCTGTATTATTACTATAGATATAAGTGACGTCGCTGTGACACCCACAGATCCCCTCACCTCCCCAGTCATGTCCCTGTATTATTACTATAGATATAAATGACGTCACAGTGACACTCCCAGGAGTGTGATATACATTTGCTTCATGCTGCTCCAATTATCATCTGTTACACATGCCAGGGATATTATGGTCTCTGCTTTAATATAATCTAGAATTTTAGCAATATTTTCAATCCCTACAATTACATAATAAATTAATAATAATAGTGACACTAATGGCTGCACCCAGTATACAAATAATAACGTGTCTTTAAAAGCAGGTGACAATGCTAAATTCCTTTGTCGTATAAACAACCCTTTATGAAGCTAAGAACACTGTACGCTGTTTACTTAAGAAATACCGTAATGATACGCTATCTGCGTAGCGATCGCTCAGCCGTAGGCGAGACGCTCAAGCGTCACGTTCGCTCACGGCCCAGTGATCACAGGACACGTTATTGGTTATGTCTAGGGGAATGATTCGCTGTAGCGTAGCGTACGCTCGAGACCACGAGGAGGTCACCAGCGATGCAGACGCTCACAACACTATACCTTTATGTTAAAACCTAATACCAATGAAATACACTGAATACCTTAATGTGAGTACAGGGTGTAAGTGCAACCTTGTGTAACCTGACTATCTACAAAGCTGCTTGAGCGTCACCGACGCTCAAGTGAACACTTAACACTATAGAAAATACACAGATACTGGTTTAGGTTCCAAGGCCTATTAACTGTATTATATCTAATATACTTGTAAAAAGGGGATAACAGTACATATGATACACTACAATATAACAAAGACTTCCTAACCACAGAACTAAACTATAAATACAAAAAAGGCAATACTACACTGACCTAAATGCAATGCAATACAATACTATAATACTATGAGAGATAGAGAGAGAGAGAGAGAGAGAGAGAGACGGAGAGAGAGAGAGAGAGAGAGAGAGACGGAGAGAGAGAGAGAGAAATTGGCTCACAGAAAGACAATGATTATGGAGAGAAAACTTACGCACAAAGGGTATGATCGCCTGCGCCTCGATATCCAGCTCCCGATTATCAGCAGATAACCGTTGATGAGAGAGTGACTTTGGATATGGTCGGCCTGCCTATTTATGCCCCACACACAATGCAATCTCATAGTCCCTACAATCCCATTGTTCATTGGCCGAAGGAATTCGGCCCTGCATCATAACAAAAGGTCATAGGGTGATTCATACAGGTGGGCTGTGACGATTTCCAACAGCTCAGGTGGGTGGGAAACTGGGTTTCCCGCCGCATACCTGAGTATGTGTAAATCATAGAAATGGACATAAACTTCTTATGTCCATAACTATTCGCACGAGCGATTAATACGCTCCAAACCAACACCGGAATATTGCTAATTAAATACTCTTCCGATGGGTACCAAACACTGCTGTATGATTCCTGTTAGACCCTTCGTACGATGCAAAGAGGGATTCCTCAGCTCAGGGACCTTCTATATTAACTAAACTTTCAGAAACTACCAAAGGGACCATGATCTATAAACTACATTAATTGTGAACATTTGTAACGAATGAGTCGCACGCTACGATTACGTGAAACTCTACCGTAAATACGCATACCGCGCCTGCGAGTACACGCTATTGCGGGTATGCGCTTCCACGGGAGAGCGCACGCACGCGCAGCACGGACCAGTGTGCGGTGCAAATATGGCATCGTGCATAGAGACATTTTTCTGACTTCGACAGTCCACCCTTTGGCAGTCAATAATAACTGCCACAAAATATTTAAGGAGAAAAATGTAAGTCAGGGGTTAATTGATTTCCATGGTGGGGTAAGGAGGAAGAGAGGAGTAGGTGTGAAAAGGGTATGACCTAGTGAGAAAGTAGAAGCATGTGTGTATGAGTCCATGTTTGGGGGGTCATGTGTCATCATGCCGTACGTGTGGTAAATCAAGCTTCGAGGTATTGCGAAGTATACATTTGAATTCCTTCTTATCCCGTACTAAGGGTCTGTGGATGGGCTGTCAAACTCTACCGAGCTCATTTCGGCTATGGTTGTAACAAAATGGGGATGCACATTTTAGTTGATGATACATGAATGGGGGAGGTATGTGGTTGCTGATATCTGTGCCTGTATTCCCTATCGACTATGTGTGTCATTACCTGAGGGTTGTAGAGATGAAGATAAAGAACACTTATGGAAAATGCAATGATATTCTATGTCAGGGAAATGTACATCTGTCGTCGAAGTTGTTTTCGGTATCTGTTGAGAGTCGTCTTCTTTGCGCTGTATTGCTCCTTAGGCATGAGCAAATAGCTTTGTCTAAGCCATCAGATTTACAAAAAATGTTGGGCTAGCGTAAGTTTAAAAGTACTAGGGAAACTGGGGATCCATGGCAAAGTTCATCAAGTGTCCATTTCTCAAGTGGTCAAAAAGCTTCATCTTTGGTCTGGTCTGTTGTCTTGTCTGTATACCGTCTCGTCAACTTCCTCGTCCAAGGGGTCTTTGTATCTTGGAGAAAAGCAGAAAAACAGGTGAAAGAAACGGACCGCATAATCGCATTTTCATCACATTCTGGTTTCTATCATTGGGTCATAAATCAAATCCAGGTTAATTACAGTTTCCTCACTCCTCAAGCTCATCACTCTTGTACTTTGTTTGCACCTCATTAAAGCCTGCCCGCATCTAAATATCACTCCAATAAATATTACAACACCGAAGATACATAGGAGAAACTTTCCAACATCCATTATGACTCCTTGAGCCCATTCTCCCAAACCGGAGAACCAATTTCGCGGGTTCAACCATGACACCCAACCAGTCAGCTCATTACCTACAGCAGCAAGGGTGAGATTGTGTTTCCGACGAAATTCCCACTTTAATTGCAGAATATCGTCCATCTTTTGGTCTATGACCTCTACCGGATCCTCGGTGCTATTTGTGATATACGTGCAACACTTTATGCCGTACTGTGTTGCCAATGTAACACAATATCCGCCTGTTACTGCTGTAAGGTAATTAAGAACCATCCTATGCTGAACTAGTTCTGTTTTGTAAGCTTGAAGTTCTCTTCCAGTGTATCTAAACGTGTCATCATACATTTCAGTGATATTATCTAACAAATTGGCGAGTGCGGAAATGTATTTATAATTCATCACTCCTCGAGCGGTACGAGTGAAATCTAACGCTACCAGAACCTGAATCCCGGTGGATTCATGGATAAGATCAGAGGCCGGATGCTCTAACCTTTCTGACAGTTGCCTTTTAACCCGGTGCTCGTAGTGAGTGGGAGTATAAGGAGCTTGGGCACCACGGTGTATGTCCTTCATTTTGTCATGTGTAAAAGTCATCACTTCAGGCAATACTTTTCCAATATAACACAATCCTTCAGAGTTTGGGGCAAGCCACTTGTACGCCTTTCTCCCGCATATGAAATATGCATCATCGGGGAGAACATAAGGGACGGAGAAGGACATGACCATGTTACAAACCTTCCAGGTGAACTCTCCTGACCCTAATTCTTCCATCTGCCTAATGCACGTATCAGTTTGTATGACATGTGCACAGTATCCTGGTGATACCTCTCCAACTCTAGTAATCCTATTTCCTAAGGTATATCGATACCGAAAAGATTTTCCTCTACTGGCTATGTGGCGTACGAGCTCGGTATCTGTAGGCATTCTATCTGCTCTGTGTGAAAAGGTCATGGTAAGGTTGCTCCAAGACACTTCCCAATTTCCCGGTTTTCTAGGATTGGAGATGTTAAAACATATGAGGGACCTATCCACATGGTATTGGTGGAGCTTCAAACTAGGAGGGCTGGAGATATTAAATCTCCGGTCCACCGGTCTCCCACCACTTAGCTCAAGTACCTCCCCTAACGTTAAAGGAAATGGTACTAGCCCTGATTTACTGTGACCCTGAGGTACTTGAGAGCATACCCAACAATCGGTCTTGTTTAATACGTTACCCACTAGAGAGTGATAGTCACTCAATGGATGCCGGTCCATATGGATATTAAAACTAGATTGGCATTTCTTTATGCATCCATCTTCAACCAGATTATCACAGAGCCTACAGATACAATTTTCTTCAGCTAACAATCCATCACAATTTCTTCTATCGGATCGTTTTCTGATACTCGCCTTTGCTTGCTGGTTTGGTTGATCTTGGAAAACTACGCCTCCATCATCATAGTCAGAACCCATTCCAGAACCTCTCTCGACCTCTATGGTACTCTCGCCGGAACAGACTGCTCTGGTCAACATCATGGTTAACATCAAAATCCGGATCACAGTCTCTTGGGGCAAGTCCATCTTTGAGGAGGAAATGGAGAAGAATGAGAAGGGGGAAAAAGAAATATCAAGGGAGAGGGGATGGGACGTGGAGAAAAACAATAAAAGGGAGAGGGGAGTCGACAGCTGCTTTCGATCTTCAAGGCTCAGGTGCCGCCTCAGTCCTCCTGGAACAGACACTCCAGTGATACAACCTCTACCGTCTGTTCCTTATCACGGGACTTCTCTGGATCAGCAACCTTTTTGCAGTGGGATGAATGGACCCAAGTCTCTCTCTCAGCAACCTTCAATGCTGTGGTGCTAGTCAATAAGACCTGGTATGGTCCTTCCCATCTATCAATAAGACAACCTGAGCGTAGAAAATTTTGTATCATTACATAATCCCCAGGTTCAATGTCATGACAATTACTATCTGGTAAATCAGGAATCACCAACTTCAGATTATCATTTTGACTCCTCAACTGCTTACTCATGTTAATCAAGTATTTTACAGTTACTTCATTGTTACATTTCAAATCATCCTGAGGGTTAATCATGACATGCGGTTGTCGACCAAACAGAATTTCAAAAGGAGACAGATTTAGAGGGGACCTGGGAGTGGTTCTGATGCTATACAAAACAATGGGTAAAGCTTCTGGCCACGTCAATCCTGTCTCTGCCATTACTTTACTCAATTTATTTTTAATAGTGCTGTTCACTCTTTCGACCTTCGCGCTCGCCTGTGGACGGTACGGAGTGTGCAGCTTGCTATCAATTCCCATCAACTTACACATTCCTTGAAAGACATCACCTGTAAAATGGGTACCCCTATCACTTTCAATGATTCTAGGGATACCATATCTACATACAAATTCCTGCACAATTTTCTTAGCTGTAAACATAGCGGTATTTGTAGCAGCTGGAAAAGCTTCGACCCAATTCGAGAAAACATCTATACAAACAAGTACATACTTCAAATTTCTACATGGGGGTAATTGAATGAAGTCAATTTGTATTACTTGGAAAGGGCCGCCGGCAGGTGGGATATGGGAGGGTTCTGTAGGTATTGCCTTTCCAATATTCTTTCTCAGACAGGTAAGGCATGACATTGCTCTTTTACCAGCATGAGAGGAGAATCCTGGGGCGCACCAGTATGCTCTTACCAATTTGCACATCCCCTCCTTGCCTAGATGAGTCAGCCCGTGAGCTGCTTCAGCCAGACATGGAAGGTATGCCCTGGGGGCCACTGGTTTACCATGTCCATCCGTCCAGAGCCCTGAGGACTCCTGGCCATATCCCTTTGCCCTCCAGACTGCTCTTTCCTGGGTGGAACACAAATTCTGCATCTCACACAACTTTTGTGTGTTGATGGTATTAAATACCATCAACTGTGTGGCGTCTGTCTGTATGGGGGTAGCAGCTGCAAGCTTTGCGGCTTCGTCTGCTCGGCTGTTACCAAGGGATACTGGGTCTTGGCTATATGTATGTGCTTTACATTTGATAACAGCCACTCTGTCGGGTTCCTGTATCGCTGTTAGAAGCCTTTTTATATGAGCTGCATGCGCTATCGGTGTACCAGCTGCCATCATGAAATTTCTGAGCCGCCATAGGGCTCCGAAATCATGGACTACCCCGAACGCGTATCTGGAATCGGTGTAGATATTGGCTGACTTACCCTTAGCCAATTCACATGCTCTGGTTAGGGCAACCAGTTCAGCAACCTGGGCTGAGTGAGGTGGGCCTAGCGGTTCCGCTTCTATGGTGTCTTGGTCATCTACGACTGCGTATCCAGTACACAAGTCTCCCGAGTCTGACTGTCTGTGACAACTACCGTCCGTGTAGAACGTGAGTTCAGCATCTTCCAGTGGATTGTCACTGATGTCAGGCCTTGCGGTAAAATTTTGGGTCAAATATTCCATACAATCATGTGCATCTTCCTTTGCATTAAATCCTCCTTCCCCATCACTCTCACCTTCCACCCTTTGTGTCTGACCAGGCACACCTGGGAGAAATGTTGCAGGGTTTAATGCACTGCATCTCCTTATAGTGATGTTTACGGGGGCCATTAGTGATAATTCCCATCTCGTAAACCTTGCTGATGAGACGTGTCTGGTTTGGGCAGAATTCAATAAGGCAGATACCGCATGTGGTGTATGGATTGTGAGGTTGTGGCCTAGCACGACATCTTCGCTTTTCGTCACTAGCAATGCTATCGCCGCAACGATACGCAAGCATGTGGGGAGGGATCGCGCTACCGTGTCCAGCTGCGCGCTGTAGTATGCAATTGGCCTGCTGGCATCACCGTGTTTTTGTGTTAGTACACCTGCTGCGCACCCAGCACTTTCTGTTCCGTATAGTTCAAAGGGTTTCCCATAGTCTGGCATACCTAGTGCTGGTGCCTGCGTTAGGCCTTGCTTGAGTCTCTCAAATGCTGTTTCGGACTCGTCTGTATGCGAAATCCGATCAGGTTTGTTTGAGGAGACCATTTCCTGCAAAGGTAGCGCCAATATGGAAAACCCTGGGATCCAATTACGGCAATACCCACACATTCCTAAAAACGTCCTTATCTGTTGCTGGGTTTGTGGCAGTGTCATGTCTCTAATGGCTTGGATTCTATCAGCGGTCAGGTGTCTCAGTCCTTGTGTTAGACAGTGTCCCAAGTATTTTACCTTAGTCTGGCATAATTGCAACTTGTCTTTGGAAACCTTGTGACCTGTGTCTGAATGATGAAACAGGAGCTGTTTCGTATCCTTCAGGGAAGCTTCCAATGAATCTGAACACAGCAGTAAATCATCCACATACTGTATCAATACTGATCCACTCTCTGGTTGGAAAGACTGTAAACAATCATGCAAAGCCTGAGAAAATATACTTGGACTGTCTATGAAACCTTGGGGTAACCGAGTCCACGTGTATTGGACTCCTCTGTATGTGAATGCAAACAAATATTGGCTGTCAGGGTGCAGAGGTACCGAAAAGAAAGCGGAGCAGAGGTCAATAACAGTGAAAAATTTGGCAGTGGGAGGAATTTGCATTAGGATGACAGCTGGATTAGGCACTACGGGGAACTGACTCTCAACTATTTTGTTAATCCCCCTTAGATCCTGCACTAGCCTATAACCCCTCCCCCCACTCTTTTTAACAGGGAAGATGGGACTATTTGCTGTGCTGGACGTTCTTACTAGAATGCCCTGTTGTAGCAAGCGCTCTATTACGGGGAAAACTCCTAACTCCACCTCTGGCTTCAGAGGATACTGTGGGATTTTTGGAGCTATCCTACCATCTTTTACTTGTACTACTACAGGAGCTACGTTTGCCATTAATCCAGTGTCCTGTCCATCTTTTGTCCAAAGTGACTCTGGTATCTGAGATGTCATCTCTTCTACTTGGGATGGATTCCTATTTGTCATAATGGAATGTGACATTAATTTTGATGGGGAGTCTAACATGTCTCGTACCTCCTGAGCGTGATTCTCAGGTATGTCCAAGAATACACCTTCAGGAGTACAATAAATGACGCAACCCATTTTACATAATAAGTCTCTTCCCAGGAGATTGGTTGGTGCAGATGCAGCCAGCAAAAAGGAATTCTTGGTATGCAAAGGCCCTATTGTAATCTCGGCTGGTTTGCTAACTGGGTAGTGCTGGACTACTCCTGTTACTCCCATGGCTGGTATTGTCCTACCAGTGGTTCTCATGCCCACTGTCGAATTTATCACTGACTTGGCCGCCCCTGTGTCTACAAGAAAGTTTAAAGTTTTACCAGCTACATTGATTGCAATCTCTGGTTCGCTTCCAAGACTGGCAATCAATTTAACTGGCTGCAGATTACAGGTATGGCCACACCCCTATTGGGTATGCTGACCTCCCTGAATCCCATTGGCAGCAACTACTTGTGAGGGAGTTAGCTGGGAACTACCAGAGGCATGCCAATCTCTGTTCGGGGGATATCTTTTTGTTTCCCCTGTATGTGGCTCAAAACTCCGCCTCTGTGGACCCTGCTCCCAATGTCGTGTGTTGTGTTGTTGTCTAGGGGGTTGAAAAGATCTTTGTACATTTCTTACTCTACAGTCTCGTGCAAAGTGTCCCTGTCTGTTACAAGAAAAACATGTTATTACACTTGCCTTACCCACAGGATTCGGTGGTACATACGCAGGCTGCCTTGTGGTCAGCGCCTGTATACTTACTGACATCAACTTATCACTTTGCGACTCCCTGTGCCTAGTGATGTTTTTGTCGTGATCAACAGCAGCCTCTCTCAAGCCGGACACTGACAGACCTCGCCAGCATGGTTGCGTGGTCTGAACCCTAGTCTTTAATGTTTCCTTTAAACCATCCATCAGTACAGACACTGCTACTTCCCGATGGTTTGGGTTGGTCTTTATGTCCTCTATACCAGTGTATTTTGCCATTTCTGATAGTGCCCGGTGGAAATATTCTGCTGCCGTTTCGGACTCTTTTTGCTTAATGGAAAATATTTTATTCCATTTAACAACGGCTGGGAAATACTCCTTTAGCTGTAAATTTATCCTTTTTACATTATCCTTATTGTACACGTCTGTAAGCGGTACATCTTTATCCAATGCACAATCAGCTAAAAACTGAGTTGCGTCGACATTGGAAGGTAAACAAGCTCTTAGCAGTATCTGCCAATCCTTGTTGTTGGGCTCTACTGTGTTACCTAAATCCCTGATGTATTTTTGGCTAGCAACTAAGTCCTTCCTGGGGTCAGGAAATTCGGACACTATTGTTCTTAATTCCATTCGGGAAAATGGGGTGTACATGGCAATGTTCCTTATGGGAGTGGCTCCAGACACATCTGTTTTTCCATTGGGAACTGCTATTACCCTTACAGGAGCAATTCTAACAGCCTCTTCCTGTGTAGATTCTACAACTTGTGGTACAATGGTTTCAGTGTAGTGCATGGTGCCGTACTTACCCGTTGACACGACCTCACCTATCCCTCCGCTAGGGGCTTTCACTAATCTCGTGGGTGTCGCTGTGCCTACTGTGGTCTCTGCTATGGTGGCCGCAAGAGAGAGCGCTGAAATTGTTGCCGAATCGTCTTCTTGATCACACTCCTGAGGAAGGTTCAAAACAGGGTACAACTTGCACGGGTTAATACTTGCATGAGTTATTTGGTTAACATCATTAACATTTACAGTGTTACTAAGAGTTTGTGTTTTACAACCCAGTGCGTTTCTCTCCGCAATCAACTTCTCTCCTGCAATGTATGGTGGAGGAGGAGCTGTGGCAATCAACTTCCTGACTGCCCCAGATCCTGCCGCCAGAGCCAAACCTCTCTGTATCTCACCTTCCTGGTGCCATAACTGTAAGTAATCATGATGCTGAATTCGTCTCTTTGTTGATTTTACGAGACATATCCTCCTCCTTAAATTTTGTAACACTTCTGGACTGAAGCTACCTATTCTTGGGAACTTGTCCCTGTCTTGTACAGTCATTCTCTCCCATTCATCACATAAAGATTCTGTGTGACTTCCGTATTTTTCACACATTACATATCGTGCCGACCCAACTGGTCGGTTCACAGAATCAACCTGAACCTGGGTTGATCGCCCCCTACCTGAGCAACTGGCCCCCATAGTCTGTAGGTGTTGCTTAGTCCTCCTTGGATTTCTGTATCAAGGTTTTCAGCAAGCCTTTACAGACAACCAAATTACTCCACAGTAGGCCGGCGGTGGCGGTTTACCGAGTACCCCACTCACTCGCCCACCTCGACCAATACGACCTGATCACACCGATATGGTGCTGGCGTACTCGATACAGGGCCCCTATGGAACCTTCAGTTTACTGGAACATATGAGGGTTACCCGAAGGACACTTACTCTTTCCAGTAAAGTTGGGGTTGTTAGATAGTTCCTGAGTGACCAGCGAACTTCCCTTCCAAAAATAAAAAATGACACAAATCACGTCAGAATGTACAAATAGCGTTTGTGACCACTTTACTCTTATGGTAATAGGTCAGATTACTAACTACTGCACACAATTACGTGCGGTCCAATCGTTCAGTACGCGAGCACTACTTGTCATGTACTGAGAGATTAATGGAATCGATGTTTCCGGCCGCGATTCCTTCAGCAAGAGCTTATATGGCCTATATGGGTTCTGCACCAACACCCCAGGCGTTGTGCCACTGGACTTTTATAGCGGACCTCTTTGTCTATTTTACCTGTTACCTTATGACCTCCTGGTCTTGTTACCTTATGACCTCCTGGTCTTGTTACCTTATGGTCCGCTATACTCTAATGCTCAAATATTATTTAACCAGGGATGCCTCCCTAGCCACCGTATATGTCACTTACACGTATGTCCCTTGACGAGTACCCGACTTTCCTTTTGGTTCCACCTTTAAAATTGTATAAACACACTCACTCAACACATGTACACTTTGTTTCTATGTCTATTTCTGCGCAGAAATTGTCTTCAGGCCAAGAGTGTTACCAATTAGGAGCAGGATCTGTTAAACTAAATTTCAGATTTTCCAAAAATAGATTTGCGTTATTTACCGCGTCGCGTTATCTACCGCTGTGCGTTAATTATCGCCTTTGCGTTACTTCACTTTATCACAACTTGAGCTACGTGGGCGTAACCAGACGCTACGTTGCGTAATGTACGCTGCGTGCGTCTGCCTTAGGATTGCGTACGCTAGTCTTTGTTAGCGACACGTGTACGCAATGCGAAGGATCCACCGTAACACAATATACTTTTATCAATGTAAATGATCCCTGATCATCTACCGCAATCCACACTGACTGCCTTGTATCTTCAGACAAACCGTGTGTTTGTTCTATACTTTAACTATTACCTCTACTATTGAAATAACAGCAAATCTCTTTTTAGCCCTTTCTATCAACTATAAAATTGGCAAACAGGAATAGTGATATACGAAAAATGAAATACACAAGTGAAAAGAAATGCAGGTATGTATGCGTACGCAAGACAAAAGAAAAATAAACAGTTTTAAAAAAGACACAAGCGTTTTGTTCTTACTTCCGGTTACCGGGTTCCTTCAGCACTCTTTATCTAAGCGAAGCAGACGCTTATCCCGCCAGCACTATGAGACAATCTCCCACCCTTTGCTGGGGGATAATGTCTGCTGATCTACCTAGTGCAGATGTGAGAAGTATAGGACGAGTCCCCAATTGACAATGCTAAATTCCTTTGTCGTATAAACAACCCTTTATGAAGCTAAGAACACTGTACGCTGTTTACTTAAGAAATACCGTAATGATACGCTATCTGCGTAGCGATCGCTCAGCCGTAGGCGAGACGCTCAAGCGTCACGTTCGCTCACGGCCCAGTGATCACAGGACACGTTATTGGTTATGTCTAGGGGAATGATTCGCTGTAGCGTAGCGTACGCTCGAGACCACGAGGAGGTCACCAGCGATGCAGACGCTCACAACACTATACCTTTATGTTAAAACCTAATACCAATGAAATACACTGAATACCTTAATGTGAGTACAGGGTGTAAGTGCAACCTTGTGTAACCTGACTATCTACAAAGCTGCTTGAGCGTCACCGACGCTCAAGTGAACACTTAACACTATAGAAAATACACAGATACTGGTTTAGGTTCCAAGGCCTATTAACTGTATTATATCTAATATACTTGTAAAAAGGGGATAACAGTACATATGATACACTACAATATAACAAAGACTTCCTAACCACAGAACTAAACTATAAATACAAAAAAGGCAATACTACACTGACCTAAATGCAATGCAATACAATACTATAATACTATGAGAGATAGAGAGAGAGAGAGAGAGAGAGAGACGGAGAGAGAGAGAGAGAGAGAGAGAGAAATTGGCTCACAGAAAGACAATGATTATGGAGAGAAAACTTACGCACAAAGGGTATGATCGCCTGCGCCTCGATATCCAGCTCCCGATTATCAGCAGATAACCGTTGATGAGAGAGTGACTTTGGATATGGTCGGCCTGCCTATTTATGCCCCACACACAATGCAATCTCATAGTCCCTACAATCCCATTGTTCATTGGCCGAAGGAATTCGGCCCTGCATCATAACAAAAGGTCATAGGATGATTCATACAGGTGGGCTGTGACGATTTCCAACAGCTCAGGTGGGTGGGAAACTGGGTTTCCCGCCGCATACCTGAGTATGTGTAAATCATAGAAATGGACATAAACTTCTTATGTCCATAACTATTCGCACGAGCGATTAATACGCTCCAAACCAACACCGGAATATTGCTAATTAAATACTCTTCCGATGGGTACCAAACACTGCTGTATGATTCCTGTTAGACCCTTCGTACGATGCAAAGAGGGATTCCTCAGCTCAGGGACCTTCTATATTAACTAAACTTTCAGAAACTACCAAAGGGACCATGATCTATAAACTACATTAATTGTGAACATTTGTAACGAATGAGTCGCACGCTACGATTACGTGAAACTCTACCGTAAATACGCATACCGCGCCTGCGAGTACACGCTATTGTGTGCGGTGCAAATATGGCATCGTGCATAGAGACATTTTTCTGACTTCGACACAGGACACCTCAGACCATTCCTCCTGTATTGTAGGACATTACCACCAGTCCCAATGTATAATAATAATACCAGGACTCCACAAGCTGCTGTCCCTGTATAATAACCGTACAAAAAAAAACTGCTCCCCCTGTACAGCACTAATAACGACAGGACTCCCCATTCTGCTCTCCTTTATAGTAATAATAAAATGACATTACAGGATGCTCCCCCTGTATAATAATAACAACAGGACACTACAGGCCGCTCCCTCTGTATAATAATAATAATAATAATAATAATAACAACAACAACAACAACAACAGGACACTGCAGGCTGCTCCCCTTGTATAATAATAATAACAACAACAACAACAACAACAGGACACCACAGGCCGCTCCCTTTGTATAATAACACGATACTTAAGGCTGCTCTTCCTGTATAATAATTACAGGACATCACAGTCTGCTCATACTGTATAATAATAACAGGACACCAAAGGCTGTTGCTCCTAAATAATAATAATAACAACAACAACAGGCAGCTCCCCCTGTATAATAATAACAGGACACAACAGATAGCTCACACTGTATAATAATAGTAACGGGACACCACAGGCAGCTCCGTCTGTATAATAACAGTACACCACTGGCCACTATCCCTGTATAATTATAACAACAACAGTACAGTACAGTACAGGCCGCTCCACCTGTAAAACAATAACAGGAAACCCCAGACTGCTCCTCCTGTATAATAATAATAACAGGACAACATAGACTGCTCCCGCTGTATAACAACAACAACAACAACAACAGGACACCACAGGTAGCTCCCCCTGTATAATGAAAATAACAGGACACCACAGGCTGCTCCTCTTGTATAACAATAATAAGAGGACACCATAGGCTGATCCCGCTGTATAATAACAACAACAACAACAAAAGGAGACCACAGGCCACTTCCCCTGTATAATAATAATAGGACACCACAGGCTGCTCCACTTGTATAATAATAATAATAGTAATAATAACAACAACAAGAGAACACAGGCCACTTCCCCTGTATAATAATAATAGGACACCACAGGCTGCTCCCCCTGTATAATAATAATAAATAATAATAATAACAGGACACCACAGGCTGCTCCCCCTGTATAATAACAACAACAACAGTGCACCACAGGCTGCTCCCCTGTATAATAACAGGACACCACAGGCTGCTCCTCCTGTACAATAATAATAACAACAAGACATCACAGGCCGCTACTTTTGTATAATAATAACAACAACAACAACAACAACAGGACACCACAGCCCCCCCCCCCCCCTGTATAACAATAATAACAGGACACCACAGGTTGCTCCCCCTGTACAATAATATTAACAGACAACAGGCTGCTCCTCCTGTACAATAATATTAACAGACTACAGGCTGCTCCCCCTGTACAACAATAGTAACAGGACACAACAGGCTGCTACCCCTGTAAAATAATAACAGGACACCACAGGCTACTCCCCATGTATAATAATATTAACAGAACATCACAGGCTATTCCTCCTGTATAAAAATAATACCAGGACACCACAGGCTGCTCCTCATGTATAATAATAATAACAATAACAGGACACCGCAGGCGGCTCCCCCTGTATAATAATAACAACAACAACAACAACAGGACACCACAGGCTGCTCCCTCAGTATAATAACCACCACAGGCTGCTCATCCGTTATAATAATAATAGGACACCACAGGTTGCTCCTCCTATATAACAACAACAACAACAACAACAACAGGACACCATAGGCTGCTCCCTCATTATAATAACCACCACAGGCTGCTCATCCGTTATAATAATAATAATAGGACACCACAGGTTGCTCCTCCTATATAATAACAACAAGACACCACACGCCGCTATTCCTGTATTATTATTATTATGATAATAATAATAATAATAATAATAAAGACACCACAGGCCGCTCCCCTTGTATAATAATAACAACAGGACACCACAGGCTGCTCCTCTTGTATAATAATAATACCAGGACACTATTCCTGTATAATAATAACAACAACAACAACAGGACACTACAGGCTGCTCCTGCTGTATAAAAATAATAATAACTGGACACCACAGGCTCCTCCTCCTGTATAATAACAACAACAACAGGACACCACAGGCTGCTCCTCTTAAATAATAATAACAACAGGACACCACAGACCGCTCCCCTGTAAAACAATAAAACAGGAAACCACAGGCCGCTCCTCCTGTATATTAATAATGACATGACACCAAAGGCTGCTCCCCCTATATAATAATAATAACAACAGGACACCACAGGACGCTCCTTTTGTAGAATAATAACAACAGGACACCACAGGCCGCTCTCCCTGTATAACAATATTAAAAGGCCACCACAGGCTGCTCCTCCTGTATAACAACAACAACAACAACAGGACAACATAGACTGCTCCCGCTGTATAATAGGACACCACAGGCTGCTCCCCCTGTATAACAATAACAACAGGGCACCACAGGCTGCTCCTCCTTTATTATAATAATAGGACACCACTGGCTGCTCCTCCTGTATAACAATAATAGCAGGACCTCACAGACCACTCCCTCTGTATTATAATAACAACAATAATAACAATAATAATAATAATAAGTCACCACAGGTCGCTATCCCTGAATAACAACAACAACACAGGCTGCTTCTCCTCTATAATAATTATAATAATAATAATAATAATAATAATAATAAACAGGACACCACATGGCACAGGCTGCTCCTCCTGTATAACAATAATAGCAGGACCTCACAGACCACTCCCTCTGTATTATAATAACAACAATAATAACAATAATAATAAGATACCACAGGTCGCTATCCCTGAATCATAATAACAACAACAACAACAACAACAACAACAGGTACACCACAGGCCACTCCCCCTTTATAACAATAATAACAGGACACCATAGGCTGCTCCCCCTGTATAATAATAATAATAATAATAATAATAATAATAATAATAATAATAACAATAACAACAAAGGGACACTACAGGCAACTACTCCTGTATAATAATAACAACTGGACGCCACAGGCTGCTCCTCCTGTATTATAATAATAACAGGACACCTTATGGTAGATGCTAGAACCGCGATTTAGAACCAACCATCACGTGATCTTCCTGTGTGTGGAACGGAATGCAGTGACCGGAAGTAAGGTGGACCGCTCAGGCCGGAAGTAGGGAATGATTGGCACAGGCTGCTTCCTAGCGTTTGGCCCTCCCATCCCATGCCCCGCCCTCAACTCCGCCCTATGTAATCACTATTACCGTACATGTCCTCAGTACAGGAGGCCGGCGGCCATTTTCTTGTAGACAAGGCCTGCATCAGCTTCAGCAGCAATTATAGGTTCCCTGGCCGTGTAGTGACGTCAGGAGCGGCGGCCATTTTCCCCTGGTCTGAGCTCCGCCTTCCTTCTATCATTCCCACAAGGCAGCAGGAGCAGAGAGCAGCCATTGCTGTGTCTGGCAGCAGGTAATGATATTATTATTATTATTCTATAGGCTGAGCAGCTCTGGTGTCAGGTTCTGTACTACAGGGGGAGCAGCCTCTGGTGCCTTGTTATAGTGCAGCTGGAGCAGCCTCTGGTGCTGCATTATCCCTGTACAGGTGGCTGACACTCTAGTGTCCTATTACTGTAATACAGGTGGCGCAGACCCCGCCGTTACCGTAATACAGGTGGCGCAGACCCCGCCGTTACCGTAATACAGGTGGCGCAGACCCCGCCGTTACCGTAATACAGGTGGCGCAGACCCCGCCGTTACCGTAATACAGGTGACGCAGACCCCACTGTTACCGTAACCAGTGGCGTAACTACTGCCCCCGCAGTCCTCGCGGTGGCTTGGGGGCGAGGGGCTGCGGGGGCGCCACTGATTACAGCAGACTGACATGCGGACGAGCGCCCGCATGTCAGTCTGCTTTCTGCTTCCCGCCGCCGCTTGTTGGAGGGACACGGACGGCACAGCGTGTGCCTCCCTGTGTCCCTCCTGCATCATCTCCGGCGGCCGCGGGTCTAATAGGGGGAAGTGCCGTCCGTGAGCTCTAATTGGCTCACGGACGGCACTTCCCCCTATTAGACCCGCGGCCGCCGGAGATGATGCAGCAGGAGGGACACAGGAGAGGCGAGCTGTGCCCTCCGTGTCCCTCCAAAATGCGGCGGCGGCACTGGGGGGAATATCTGGCACTGGGGGGGGGGGGATGTCTGGCACTGGGGCATATATGGCACTGGGGGGATATCTGGCACTGGGGCATATATGGCACTGGGGGGGGATATCTGGCACTGGGGGGGGGATGTCTGGCACTGGGGCATATATGGCACTGGGGGGGAGATGTCTGGCACTAGGGGGGATATCTGGCACTGGGGCATATATGGCACTGGGGGGGGATATCTGGCACTGGGGGGGGATGTCTGGCACTGGGGGGGATATCTGGCACTGGGGGGGGGATGTCTGGCACTGGAGCATATATGGCACTGGGGGGGAGATGTCTGGCACTGGGGGGATATCTGGCACTGGGGCATATATGGCACTGGGGGGGGATATCTGGCACTGGGGGGGGATGTCTGGCACTGGGGGGGATATCTGGCACTGGGGGGGGATGTCTGGCACTGTGGCATATATGGCACTGGGGGGAGATGTCTGGCACTAGGGGGGATATCTGGCACTGGGGCATATATGGCACTGGGGGGGGGATATCTGGCACTGGGGGGGGATGTCTGGCACTGGGGGGGATATCTGGCACTGGGGGGGGGATGTCTGGCACTGTGGCATATATGGCACTGGGGGGGAGATGTCTGGCACTAGGGGGGATATCTGGCACTGGGGCATATATGGCACTGGGGGGGGGATATCTGGCACTGGGGGGGATATCTGGCACTGGGGGGGGATGTCTGGCACTGGGGCATATATGGCACTGGGGGGGAGATGTCTGGCACTAGGGGGGATATCTGGCACTGGGGCATATATGGCACTGGGGGGGGGGGGTATCTGGCACTGGGGGGGATATCTGGCACTGGGGGGGATGTCTGGCACTGTGGCATATATGGCACTGGGGGGGAGATGTCTGGCACTAGGGGGGATATCTGGCACTGGGGCATATATGGCACTGGGGGGGGATGTCTGGCACTGGGGGGGATATCTGGCACTGGGGGGGGATGTCTGGCACTGTGGCATATATGGCACTGGGGGGGAGATGTCTGGCACTAGGGGGGATATCTGGCACTGGGGCATATATGGCACTGGGGGGGGATATCTGGCACTGGGGGGGGGATGTCTGGCACTGGGGGGGATATCTGGCACTGGGGGGGATGTCTGGCACTGGGGCATATATGGCACTGGGGGGGGATGTCTGGCACTGGGGCATATATGGCACTGGGGGGGGATGTCTGGCACTGGGGGGGATATCTGGCACTGGGGGGGGGGTGTCTGGCACTGGGGGGGGATATCTGGCACGGGGAATATCTGGCACTGGGGGAATATCTGGCACTGGGGGGGGAATATATGGCACTGGCGGCATATCTGGCACGGGGGGAATATCTGGCACTGGGGGCATATGTGGCACTGGGGGGGAATATCTGGCACTGGGGGCATATGTGGCACTGGGGGGGGTATATGTGTACCTGGCACATGGGGGGGGGCTATATTTGGCACCGGGGGCATGTGAGTACCTGGCACCGTGGGGGAATATCTGGCACTGGGGACATATGTGGCACTGGGAGCACAGCCCTAGCAACAAGGACTACCTCCTAGCAACGAGCATGACACCCAGTGCATGAAACACCTGACAACGAGCATGACACCCAGTGCATGAAACACCTGGCAACGAGCATGAAACCCCTGACAACGAGAAGGTAATTGAAAAGTAATTAGAAGCCTTACTGTAGGACTTAATGTGTAATGGGCATTACGGTGTGTGGCATAATGTATCACGGACATTGCGGTGTGTGTCATAATGTGTCACAGGCATTACGGTGTATGGTATACTATATCACGGGCATTGTGATATGTGGTATAATGTCTCAGGGTCATTGCAGTGTGTGGCATAATGTATCACGGACATTGCGGTGTGTGTCATAATGTGTCAGGCATTACGGTGTGTGGTATACTATATCACGGGCATTGTGGTATGTGGTATAATGTCTCAGGGTCATTGCAGTGTGGCATAATACATAACGGGCATTGCGGTGTGTGGCATAGGGTATAACGGGCAGGGCATTGCGGTATGTGTCACAGGCATTACGGTGTATGGTATACTATATCACGGGCATTGTGGTATAATGTCTCAAGGTCATTGCGGTGTGTGTCATAATGTGTCACAGGCATTGTATGTGCTATAATGTATCAGGGGCATTGCAGTGTGTAGCATAATGTATAACGGGCATTGCGATTCCTGTCATAATGTGTCGGGGGCATTACGGTGTGTGGCATAATGTGTCACAGGCATTACGGTGTGTGGCATAATGTGTCACAGGCATTACGGTGTGTGGCATAATGTGTCGGGGGCATTATGGTGTGTGGCATAATGTGTCATGTGCATTATTGTGTGTGGAATAATGTCTAAGGGCCATTGCAGTATGTGGCATAATGTATACTGGGCATTACTATAATGAGGAAAAATGACAAATAATGTAAGGGGCATGAATCAGGATTATTTTTCTTTCCTGTGGTGGCTAATGTCTGGGCATGCAGGATGCAAAACTGGGGTATAAGGTAGTCTTTTCCTGCAATACCATGCCCCTTTATGAGAAACCACGCCCATTCCAACAAAACCACGCCCCTTTTTTGCAGCGGACGCCTTCGGCGCGCGCATATTTATCCCTTTCTTGCTCCCAATTATGCGGCGAGTTGGGGGGGGGGGCGCCAAAGAATTTTTTGGCTTGGGGGAGAAAAATTTCTAGTTACGCCACTGACCGTAACGCAGGTGGTGCAGACCCCACCGTTACCGTAATACAGGTGGCGCAGACCCCGCCGATACCGTAATGCAGGTGAAGCAGACCCCGCCGTTACCATGATACAGGTGGCGCAGACCCCGCCATTACCGTAATACAGGGGGAGCAGACCCCGCCGTTACTGTAATACAGGTGGTGTAGACCCCGCTGTTACCGTAATACAGGTGGCGCAGACCCCGTCGTTACTGTAATACAGGTGGTGCAGACCCCGGTGTTACCGTAATACAGGGGTAGCATCCTGTGCTATTATAGTATACAGGAGGAGCAGCCTGTGTTGTCATAATATACAGTTGTAGCATCCTGTGCTGTCATGGTATACAGGAGGAGCGGCCTGTTTTGTCATAATATACAGGGGTAGAATCTTGTGCTGTCATAGTGTACAGGTGGGGCGGCCTGTGTTGTCATAATATACAGTTGTAGCATCCTGTGGTGTCATAATATACAGGGGTATCATCCTGTGCTGTCATAGTATACAGGTGGAGCGGCCTGTGTTGTCATAATATACAGGGGTAGCATCCTGTGCTGTCATAATATACAGAGGGAGCAGCCTGTGGTGTCCTGTTATTATTATTATTATACAGGGTGATCAGCCTGTGGTGTGCTGTTATTATTATACAGGAGGAGCAGCCTGTGGCATCCTGTTGTTATTATTATTATTATACAGGAGGAGCAGCCTGTGGTGTCCTGTTATTATTGTTATACAAGAGGAGCAGCCTGTGGCATCCAGTTATTTTTATTATACAGGGGGAGCGACTTGTGGTGTCCAATTATTATTATTCTACAGGAGGAGCAGCCTGTGGTGTCCAGTTATTATTATTATTATTATTATTATTATTATTATTATTATTATTTTTATTATACAGGAGAAGTATCCTGTGGTGTCCTGTTGTTATATTTATACAGGGGGAGCGGCCTGTAGTGTCATGTTGTTATTATACAGATGGAGCGGCTTGTGGTTTCCTGTTATTATTATTATTATTATTATTATACAGGGGGAGCAGCCTGTGGTGTCCTGTTATTATTATTATACAGGGGGAGCAGCCTGTGGTGTACTATTATTATTGTTTCTCTAGCATCCATAAGGGATATTGGGGTAATCTAGTACGATGGGGTATAGATGGGATCCAAAGGAGCCAGTACACTTTAAATTTCTTCCACTGGGTGTGCTGGCTCCTCCCCTCTATGCCCCTCCCACAGGCAGTGTAGAAAATGTGCCCTCAGGAGAGGATGCCACTCTGGGGATCCAGAGAGTATTCTTTAGTTTCTTTTCAATCTTTGTTATTTTCTGTATACTGTATACCGGAGATGGGTAACAGTATACCTGCACCGTGGGAGTTAGGAGGGGGGCGGGTGCGGTCACCGGCCTTGCGAGGTGTCAGAGTCGCTTCCCCGCTGCAGGACCACCATCCTGAGAGGTTGTTGTACAGGAGGCACTGCGCCTTAGCGGTCACAATCGCCGCACACCCCTAATAGTAGCCTGAATGTGACGAATGTGGTGATTACAAACCGCGGCCCCACTAGGGGGGTCTCCCGGTTCATGGTGCTGCAAACACGCAGGGGTGTCATATGGGACCCTCCTGGGGCAGACCCACTATAGCCGCCTGTGTACACTGGCAAGCAGTAGTGGAAACAGGTATTTATATTATGTTTCTCTTACGTCCTAGAGGATGCTGGGGTCCATTTAGTACCATGGGGTATAGACGGGTCCTTTGGGAGCCACTGGCACTTTAAGAGTTTAATAGTGTGTACTGGCCCCTCCCTCTATGCCCCTCCTACCAGACTCAGTTTAGAAAATGTGCCCAGAGGAGCCGGTCACAGCTAGGGGAGCTCCTAGGAGTTTTTCTAGTTTTAGTATTTTCTAAGAGTTTGTTAGGTACAGGCAGGCTGCTGACAACAGTCTCTCTGCTTTGTGGGACTTAGGGGGGGGGGGGGGGGGTAGGAACCAACTCTAGAAGTTAATGGTTCTCTATCTCCGCTGACAGGACACTGAGCTCCTGAGGGTGCTGATCGCAAGCCCACGAGGCGACCGCTCACTCCCGCAGCACGGCCGCCACCCCCTAACAGAGCCAGAAGAAAGAAGAGTGGTGATTATAACGCTGGTGCCCCGGGAAGCGGGTCGCCGCGAGAATGGCGGCACAAGGGTGGGAGCGCAGCTCTGACAGGCTGTTCTCCGGAAGGCTCAGCGGACACACGGTGTTAGGCGCAGTGAGGGGCATCCTGGGCCAGCGCAATACCCTACACTGGTCAAAATAACTTTCACGGTCTAATCCACTGTTTGCTGCAGAAATACCTCAGACCAGTATAATCTCTAAGTGCGGGAAGACGCGCCATTACAGGGGGCGGAGCTTCTCCTCATAGCGGATCCAGCACTCACCAGCGCCATTTTCTCCCTGCAGATCATAGGAACAGAACGCTGCCCTCCACATAAATCCAGCATACCTCTGCGGTACCAGGGTGTTATAGACAGGGAAGGGGGGGGAGGGTGATTATAGTACTGAGTACCCTATTAAGGGTAGTTAGTCAGCCCCGGGCTTTTATCATAATAACTACCTACAGGGGCGCTGTGTGGCTGGCTCCTTATACTCTGTGACTCTCTGAAGGTACTCTGGGGGAAACTGTGTCTGACATTTTCCTGTCTCTGTGTGTAAATATGTATATCTCACATAATCATATCTAGGGACTCTGAGTCTTGTGCTTCAGAGTGTGTATCTTCTACCGGGGAGTCTATACTATCCTCAAAACTGTACTGATCAGGCTTCTGGGGCAGAACCCCCAGGGGTGGCCTCAGCAAGGTGTACTATACCGTATTTTTATACACATATATCCCATACTGGGAAGGAGCCACAGCTGTGCCTCTCACCCCAACTCTGTACCCTAGAAAGCGTAGCCTTGCCCAAATAATGCATATGAGGGGTGTAACATAAGATTGAGGCTATTAGGGATGAGGAATCTTATTAAAAATAATTTGACTGTCGAATTGTCAAATGTCGAAACGGATCCAACGTTTTTTTGTCGAAAACGTGTTGAATTGTCGAATCCAATTTAACAATGTTTTTTCGTCGAAAGAGCCCCGGTTTCGACAATACGAAGGATTCGACACCAATTGAATACACCCATATTTCATATCCCTAAAGAGTGTCTAAATTGTCAAAGAGGGTTGTGTTACCTATCCATAAGGTACAACCTCCATAAGGGATTGGGCTGATCGCAGATTGAGACTACTCTCTAACACTGTACATACAGGTGTAACTCAGTAACTTGGTCAGGCTCCTTACTTGATGATTTAGGTTCTAGGTATGACTGTGACATTTCCTTGTTTCTATGTCACATACAGGATTCTACAGGCTTCTCGGCTGGTGGCCGTGACGGAGTTTGGCCTGCATGACGCAGGGTCTTCTGTCCTGGCGGCTTAGACATGCAGGGGACGGGGGCGACACCAATGGACTGCGGATACAGAGTAAGGTATGGCGAGTCTGTCCTTCACAGGTGAGACCCTGGTGGGGACGTGCTGGATAACTAACTATCCCAGCCGACTGTGGGTAAGTCGACATGTCTTCCTTCAGTACTAACCAGAATATTGTATCCTCCGCATACACTGCAACACATTTGAACCGCAAGGGTTACACATAAATCCAAGGGTTCCTCCACTTCCTTTAGAGGACATTGGGGAAAATCCAGAAAACCTGCACCGCCAGGTTCCCAGGGACAGATTCGGGTTCTGCCTTCTCAAAGCCTTCGGTTTGATGGTGGACCTCGCTGCCTGGGGATCAGGCAGGTGGGGGAAATGGTTTCACTCAAACATCCCGGTGATATCATGCCTAGGCCGCTAGAATGAGTTAGGTTGCCAAGGGAGTGGACTAGAGTTTCTAGTTTTCCCGCCTCACGGATTCTTCGGGATTACTAGCTTCTCAGGCGAAGGGTACGATACTGCTGGTAGCTATTCAAACATTTGCGTTATCCGGTTCCACATCATATCCTGTACTGGCTCAACTAGGACTCTAAACTTCAGCAAAGCCAACTTTGACATGATGAAGGAAGCATTAAGGGACATTGAATGGGAAATTCTGTTTCAAGGAAAAAATAGGATTTTAATACCTACCGGTAAATCCTTTTCTCTTAGTCCGTAGAGGATGCTGGGGACATTCAAAGAACCATAGAACCATGGGGTATAGACGGGATCCGCAGGAGACATGGGCACTTTAAGACTTTTAAGGGGCGTGAACTGGCTCCTCCCTCTATATCCCTCCTCCAGACCTCAGTTATAGGAACTGTGCCCAGGGTGGCTGCAGACCTCTCACCTACTAGAGGGCCGCAGGTTCGGGATTCAGAATTGGATCCTCCTAACCACGGATGCAAGTCTCAGAGGTTGGGTGAGCAGTCACCCAAGGGGAAAACTTCCAAGGAAAGTGGTCAAGTTCGGAATCCATCCTCCCAATAAACATTCGGGAACTAAGGGCTGTGTACAACGGTCTTCTACAAGCGGCACATCTTCTGAAAGATCAGGCCATTCAGGTTCAGTTGGACAATGTAACGACTGTGGCCTACATAAACCAACAAGGCGGAATGAAGAGCAGAGCTGCAATGTCAGAGGTAACAAGAATCATCCTCTGTGCGGAAAAGCACGAAGTGGCGCTGTCAGCGATCTTCATTCAGGAGAGTGGGGCCTCCACCCAGAGGTGTTCGCAGAGGTGACAAGTCTTTGAGGCATACCTCAAATAGACAAAATGGCCTCCCGCCTCAATAAGAAGCTTGGGAGGTACTGTTCCGGGTCGAGAGACCCACAAGCAGTGGCAGTGGACGCCCTAGTAACTCCGTGGGTGTTCCAGTCAGTGTATGTGTTCCCTCCACTTCCACTCAACCAAAGGATTCTCAAACTAATCAAAAGAACAAGAGTTCAGGCGATCCTCTTGGCTCTGGACTGGCCAAGAAGGGCTTGGTACGTGGATCTTCAGGAGTTACTGCTGGAAGATCCAAGGCCTCTTCCACTTTGAGAGGACCTTCTACAACAGGGGCGGTTCGCTTATCAAGACTTACCATGGCTACGTTTGACGGCATATAAATTGAACGCCAGATCTTAGCTCGGAAGGGCATTCCGAACAAGGTTATTCCTACCCTGAAACAGGCTATGAAAAGAGTAACATCTAAACATTACCATCGAATTTGCAAAAAGTACATGTCTTGGTGTGAATCCAAGTAGTTTCCTACGGTGGAGTTTCAACTAGGGCGTTTTCTCCTCTTTCTGCAAGCAGGTGTGGATGTGGGCCTGCGTTTGGGCTACATTAAAGTCCAGATTTCGGCTTTGTCCATTTTCTTCCAGAAACAATTGGCTGTCCTCCCTGAGGTTCAGACTTTCTTGAAAGGGGTTCTGCTCATCCAGCCTCCCTTTGTGCCTCCTACGGCACCTTGGGATCTTAATGTGGTGTTGCAGTTCCTCCAGTCGGATTGGTTCGAACCTTTACAGGAGGTTGAAGTCAAATTTCTCACTTGGAAGGCAGTCACACTTTTGGCATTGGCATCTGCTAGACGTGTGTTGGGGGCATTGTCCTGCAAGAGCACCTACTTAATTTTTCAGGAAGATAGAGCTGAGCTCAGGATGCGTCAGCAATTTCTGCCGAAGGTTGTGTCTGCTTTTCATATCAACCAACCTATTGTGGTGCCAGTGGCTACTGACTCCTCAATTACTTCAAAATCCTTGGATGTTGTGAGGGCTTTGAAGATTTATGTGAAGAGAACTTCTCGTCACAGAAAGTCGGACGCTCTGTTTGTCCTGTATGATCCCAACAAGATTGAGTGTCCTGCTTCTAAGCAGACGATTTCTCGCTGGATCAGGTTTACTATCCAGTATGCTTATTCTATGGCAGGCTTACAGTGTCCAAAATCTGTTAAGTCCCACTCTACTCGTAAAGTGGGTTCTTCCTGGGCGGCTGCCCGGGGTGTCTCGGCTTAACAACTTTGCAGAGCAGCTACTTGTTCTGGTTCGAACACGTTTACTAAGTTCTACAGTTTCGAATATTTGGCCTCTGGGAAACTAAAGTTTGGTCAAGCGGTTCTGGAGGAACCTCAGCCCTCTCCCTCCCGTACTGGGAGCTTTGGTACATCCCCATGGTACTAATGTGGACCCCAGCATTTTCTAGGACGTAAGAGAAAATAGGATTTTAATTACCTACCGGTAAATCCTTTTCTCGTAGTCTGTAGAGGATCCTGTGCTTCGTATTGGTTCAGTATTGTTGGTTCAGCCATTGCTGACTTGTTTTAAGCTGGTTAGCTTGGTTTTTCTGTTATGTGTGAGCTGGTGTGAATCTCACCACTGTCACCACTATATATATTTCCTTCTCTCAAAGTATGTCCGTCTCCTCGGGCACAGTTTCTAGACTGGGTCTGGTAGGAGGGGCCTAGAGGAAGGAGCCAGCCCACACCAATAAACTCTTAAAGTGTCCATGGCTCCCAAGGGACCCGTCTATACCCCATGGTACTAATGTGGACCCCAGCATCCTCTACGGACTAAGAGAAAAGGATTTACCGGTAGGTAATTATAATCCCATTATTACTATTATTAATTTTATTATATGTAGTTGTGGGGATTGAAAATATTGCTCAAATTCTAGGATATATTAAAGCAGAGACCAAAATATCCATGGCATGTGTAACAGATGATAATTGGAGCAGAATGAAGCAAATGTATATCACACTCCTGGGAGTGTCACTGTGACGTCACTTATATCAATAATAATAATATAGGGACATGACTGGGAAGGTGAGGGGATCTGGGTGTGTCACAGTGGCATCACGTATATCTATAGTCATAGTCCAGGGACATAACTGGGGAGGTGAGGGGATCTGGGAGTGTCACAGTGACATCACATATCTATAGTCATAGTACAGGGACATGACTGGGGAGGTGAGGGTATCTGGGAGTATTTTCAGTGATATTGATGTCTCCCCCATTTCGCAGGATTACACAGTAGTAAGGAATACATCCAGTGAGTGTGAGACACCCAGCAGCCGTCCCTGTGTGTCAGTAGGACTGAAAAGGACACAGAGCCCCATTACGGTGCCTCCATCTCACTCACTGATGAGAGACACAGTGACAAGAAGATCCTGGAACTCACCAACAAGATCATTCAGCTGCTGACTGGAGAGGTAACTGCTGGGAATGGGGCATTATACAGTAACACCAGGGGACGTGTCTGGGTGATTACTGGAAAGGTGACTGCTGGGAATGGGGCATTATACAGTAACACCGGGGGATGTGTCTGGTTGATGACTGGAGAGGTGACTGCTGGGAATGAGACATTATACAGTAACACCGGGGGACGTGTCTGGGTGATGACTGGAGAGGTTACTGCTGGGAATGGGGCATTATACAATAACACCGGGGGGACGTGTCCAGGTAATGACTGGAGAGGTGACTTCTGGGAATTGAGAATTATTTAGTAACACCAGGGGATGTGTCCGGGTGATGACTGGAGAGGTGACTGCCGGGAATGGGGCATTATACGGTAACACCAGGGGACGTGTCCGAGTGATGACTGAAGAGGTGACTGCTGGGAATGGGACATTATACAGTAAAACCGCGGTATGTGTCTGGGTGATGACTGGAGAGGTGACTGCTGTGAATGGGAAATTATACAGTAACACCAGGTGACGTGTCTGGGTGATGACTGGAGAGTTGACTGTTGGGAATGGGACATTATACAATAACACCAGGGGACGTGTCTGGGTGATGATTGGAGAGGTAACTGCTGGGAATGGGAAATTATACAGTAACACCAGGTGACGTGTCTGGGTGATGACTGGAGAGCTGACTGTTGGGGATGGGACATTTTACAGTAACACCAAGGGACGTGTCTGGGTGATGACCGGAGAGGTGACTGCTGGGAATGGGGCATTATACAGTAACACCAGGGGATGTGTCTGGATGATGACTGGAGTGGTGACTGCTGGGAATGGGACATTATACAGTAAGACCAGGGGATGTGTCTGGGTGATGACTGGAGAGGTGACTGCTGGGAATGGGAGATTATACAGTAACACCAGGGGATGTGTCTGGGTGATGACTGGAGAGGTGACTGCTGGGAATGGGACATTATACAGTAACACCAGGGGATGTGTCTGGGTGATGACTGGAGAGATGACTGCTGGGAATGGGACATTATACAGTAAGACCAGGGGATGTGTCTGGGTGATGACTGGAGAGGTGACTGCTGGGAATGGGGCATTATACAGTAACACCAGGGGATGTGTCTGGGTGATGAATGTATCACTGTGGGTTCAGGTTCCTATAAGGTGTCAGGATGTCACTGTCTATGTCTCCATGCAGGAGGTGGAGTATATAGAGGAACACAGGGGTCTGTACAAGGACGTGATAATGGAGAATCACCGGCCCCTCACATCACTGGGTAAGAGGAGACTGTCATGTATTGTACAGGGGAGAGCAGGTATGGGGGCCCTATATACACACATCACCTGATAATCACAAATATACACTGTACTCAGTCACTGTGTGTCTCCTACAGATGGTCCCAGTAACAGAGATATCCCAGACAGATGTGCCCGTCCTCTGTATTCCCAGGATTGTACAGAGGAGAATCACAGGATCCCACAGGAGGATCAGGTAGGTGGGATTTAGGGTCTCCCCAATATATCAAAGTGACTGTCACTATATGATCTGTAGAGGAGCTGTGTGTCTTATACACTGATATTATACTGTTTCACCTCAGTTTAATCTGACTGTATGCAAATGTCATTATAGTGTTTCTTGTTTTTTTTCAAGGTACAACGTCTGTCTGATATTAAAACAGAAGATGTAGAGGGAGAAGAAGAGATGTATGTGACTGATATAAAGACAGAAGATATAGAGGGAGAAGAAGAGACGTATGTGACTGATATGAAGGCAGAAGATACAGAGGGAGAAGAAGAGACGTATGTGACTGATATAAAGACAGAAGATATAGAGGGAGAAGAAGAGGTGTATGTGACTGATATAAAGGCAGAAGATACAGAGGGAGAAGAAGAGACGTATGTGACTGATATAAAGGCAGAAGATATAGAGGGAGAAGAAGACACGTATGTGACTGATATAAAGGCAGAAGATATAGAGGGAGAAGAAGAGATGTATGTGACTGCTATAAAGGCAGAAGATACAGAGGTAGAAGAAGAGACGTATGTGACTGATATAAAGGCAGAAGATATAGAGGGAGAAGAAGAGACGTATGTGACTGATATAAAGGCAGAAGATATAGAGGGAGAAGAAGAGACGTATGTGACTGATATAAAGGCAGAAGATATAGAGGGAGAAGAAGAGACGTATGTGACTGATATAAAGGCAGAAGATATAGAGGGAGAAGAAGAGACGTATGTGACTGATATAAAGGTAGAAGATACAGAGGGAGAAGAAGAGACGTATGTGACTGATATGAAGGCAGAAGATATAGAGGGAGAAGAAGAGACGTATGTGAGGGGTGATCAGCAGTGTAAGGAGGAGGAGATCCCTACAGATATCAGCACAGGTGAGTAATAAACACTTAATACAGAAGTCACATATTCTCCTTGCTCAGTCACTACAGCAATCTCTTATCCTACACCCTCCTCCACCATCAGCCCTGTTCTCAGTTGGGTGTTTCTAACACAAGGCTATCCATGACAAATATCACATGTAGAGAGTTATTACACACAACACTATAATGTTATTAAAAGTAACAAGCATAAGTTTATTATTAGTGATTATATATAAATGTGTATATATGTATGTATATAATATAATTAGTATTGTTTTTTGTGGAGTGCCTAATTTATATGCATTTTGTTAGATGATGCAGGTATGAAATATTTCCTGCTATACAGTAGACTTGAGGTCACCAAATACAATTTGTATAAGATTCAGAAATAAAATGAAATTTGAATCTAGAACTTCAAGTAAAACAGAGTAAAAGCTTATCACAAGTACATATCTGTATAATCATAAGACAAGCGTTTTGCACTTGTTGTCACCCTTGCATGGGCGTGCTTGTTCTTATCCAGTCCAATTCACTCTAAATACAAATTGTGTGTCATCCAACGCGTTTCGTCAATAGTGACTTCTTCAGGGCTGTTTTCTGTTAAAGGCTTTATCCGCAAATATCAATTGTGTAGATTTTAAATAATTGTGTAACCTTCAGATGGTAATTGTGGACTTTTTCATGAGGGACACATTCCTAATTACTTGTGAATAATAGTTCCTGCTCTGTGCAGTTCTGAGGTTATGACTTTAGGGAATGTAATGGCCAGATCCAATATTGCTCAATCTAAGGTCTCCCAGTAGCCTTGCTACATACATAAATGTGTCCTGCACTCACTATAATAACTAACAATAATAAACAGTGGAGTTTTAGTTCATGTATTGCTCAGTGCATTTAAGCCTGCAGCCCCCGTCAAGGAACCCCACTATACTGCAGGTCCTACTCTATTGCTCAAAATAATTACCATAAAAACAGCTATCGCATTAGTGTTAACCTTTAGGTTTGCTCTCAGCGGCGGAACAGTGGCCAAAAGGCTTGGATACATTTTCAGAGCACCTAGTCTGACGTGCCACCACATCTCACGTGGCCCTCCAATTCACCAGATCTGGGACTGCTTGGCTGGGTCCGGCATTGTACTGTTGGTGCAGTTCCTGATGCGTTTGGAATGATTGGTGGTTGCTAAGCGCCCTAAATGCCTGTGGTTCCGATTTGTCATGATCTACTTTCGCCCACTGTTCTGCCTCTGAGATTCTTGGTGTCCAGGCTTCTTCCACTGTAGATGGATACTACTCACTGTCTACAAGGGATCACCAACAAACAAAAGCCGGTCTCGGGCAAAACCAATGGCTCCCTTTTGCCAGTTGCATCACGTGCACGACCCATGGTTCCATCTGAAAAAGAAACAATGTCTCAACAAATTTGCATTGTATCAATACCTCAGACATTTACAATGATCATCCAGTAGTTTTAGTGTCACCATCTACACGCATGTGCACGTCCCGTGTCATTAATATACCCGGTGGAACTGCCCATGTCGCCATCCGTCGCTCACTCCAGTACATCAAAGTGACGTCATCTGACACATGCTATGTCCGGGGACATGGAGAGAACCTCGTCCACGTGACCTATAGTAACCAATGGGGACAAAAGTATCAAGTAACCTGCTAACAAAACAGTGTAACAACACCGATCAAATTCTATCCTCTTAGATAGATATATATGTTCCTCTGGCAGGATCCACAGGTTATCCACAGGATAACATTGGGATATGATGACGTGACAGCGGATTTGCAACAAACGGTCAAAGCTTTCAGCCTCCCAGTATGCAACGGGCCTGTCCATATATCCCCGCCTCCTGGCTCAGGCAAATCAGTTTTTCTCCGGCTGGTTCCACAGGTTATCCACAGGATAACATTGGGATATGCCGGAGGGACAGCGGAAATGGCACCAAACAGTCACAAGCTTTCCAGCCTCCCAGGATGCATCGGGGCTCTTGCATATAATCCCGCCCACTGACTCAGTCAAATCAGTTTTTTGTTTGTTGCGGCAGGAGCCGGACCATGGTCACAGGGCTGCAGTTAGGGCAGCCCTAAGCTTTTATTATTTTATTTTTATAGTCTGTTTTGAGTGATCTTTCTTAACAGCATCTTAAACGCATACTAGAAAGAGTCGCTCCAACAACTCCCCACCGGGTCGCAACAATGCTTACCTTCGCGGTACAGTGCTGTCTCGGCGGGCGTCTGTGACTGATGTTCTATCAGGTCCAGCAGATGTTACCAGGCTGTGGCCGGAGCATGGGGGGACGGTAAGTACATCGGTTTCCTTTGACTAGGGATTTCCGGACACAGCCGCACTGTATTGGAGGAGACTACAAATAGTAGCTGATGCGCCACCACTCTTAAGTGCGACAGCGCTACGCTTTAGGGACCATAGGCGCCAGGACTAGGTAGAGGCCGCGATCCCTAGAGTTTATGTCAACAAGGGGAGTCAGGCGCTCTCCTGGTCGCCCCTCCCCCAGTTCATGACCAGTTTCCGTGCGTCTCCCGCCCATGAACTGATGGCCTCACTTCCTTCTCAGACGCTACCACGAGGGTACTCGGTCGCAGCTTGGGCCGCTGCGGTTGTGTACACTAGAGTTTCCGCCTAGACCGGGTCGCAGACAGGAGCGTCTGCATACACTTATCGTTCACTGAGCGTCTGTGTCCGTTATTGAGCGTCTGTGTCTCTCATCAGTTACCGGAGCGGTAGTGTACACTAGTAGCATCTGAATCTACTCAGCGTCTTTCGAGCGTATTGATCGATCATGGAAGTGGGGTGAGTCTCCCTGTATCCCACTCTACTGAGTAAGGGTTATACAGTACTAAAGTTCCTTCTACTTGTTAGTATGAATTGTTAATTTTGGTACATATTGCATATGAGGCCTGTACAGTACTGTTGTTTTCTACTAAAATGTCTGAAAAACTTGTTATAATAGCTGTTAAAACATAAATACAGTAATTGTACTCCTACTTGTAAAGTAATTGTTTGTGGTTGATTATATTCTCATATGACAATGTTTAATATATAACATGTGACTGACTGCTAGTATGATTGCTGACTTTGAAATGTTGTCAGTTTTATTCTGAACCTCAATTCAGGTGCACGGTTGTGGTCAGATTGATTTCACTTCTATATATATATGTGTGTGTGTGTGTGTGTGTGTGTGTGTGTGTGTGTGTGTGTGTGTGTGTGTGTGTTTCTCAGTCACAAATTGTGTAGTTGGTAAACACTGTAAAATTGACTATGTCTGTGAGCGGCAAAAGTGACGAGGATAATTTATCAGGCACTCCTACATCCTTAACATGTTTATCTTGTAAAATGGGGATTTTAGATGGAATGGAACAGTTTATTACTTATGATGGGTTATGTACAAACTGTTATGCGTATCGGCAAAGTAAAAAGCAGACTCTGGTTCAACAACCAGTAGAACCACCATGGAGTATGTTCGCGCAAACCTTGTCTGCAATATTGTACAGATTAACTCCTGCAGTTCCACCCCAGGGAATAGGTTACACTATTAACCCATACATGCAGCTCCCACCTTATGGTTTGGTTCCAGTAGCTTCTACAAGTAGCCAGGCTGTTAGGACCAGGGTAGATACATCCATGTTGCAGACTACACAAGATGATACAACAGATGAGGATACAGTGTATTCTAATACTCCATATGCCGTCTACTTCACTGTCTGATGTTACAGATAGAAGAATAGATGGTTTATTGAAAAATATTTTTTTCTCTCTCGGGGGCTGTAGTAAGGCCAGCTATGGCTTCAGCCTTGATGACGAGAGCGATGGTAGAATGGGCGGAGAATGGGCGGAGAAACTAGAAAAAGGCCTCTCCCCTTCCACAGGGGAGGCGGAATCTCTTTTAGGTCGTATAAAACAAGCTGCGCAATATTTGGAAGAAGCAGCAATTGATATGGGTACAAATGCTTCTAAAGCATCAGCCTTGACAGTAGCTGCTCGCAGAGCAGTTTGGCTACGTAATTGGAAAGCGGATGCAGAATCCAAGAAGGTTCTGAAAGCTCTGCCTTTCGCTGGTGATATTCTGTTTGGAAAACAATTGACAGATATTCTAGAATCGGAAGCTGAATCCAAGAAGGTCAGACTTCCGGTTAGTTATTATAACCCTAAGACTAGGGGTTTGAAATTTCTGCCATTTCGATGGCAAGACAGAGCAAAAGGGAAAAGGAACCTAAGCAGCCCCAGTTCAATAAGTCAACTAGGGGTAGGAAGCAGTGGGCCAATAGACGGCCGGCTTCCAAGCCAGAACAGAAGCCATCAGTCTGAGGGTACTGGCCTCCAGCTGGAGGATTCCAGGGTTGCACATATATGGCAGCAGTCGACGACATATGCTTGGGTGCAGAAGGTGGTATCTCTCGGTTATGGTTTCCCCTTCAAGAGGCAGTCTCCTCAAAGATTTTTATGCACCAGTCCGTCTCGAATAGATTCGAAGGCAGTGCCCTGCAGGAAGCGGTTCAGAAACTGCTTCAGTCTGGTGTAATTATCCCAGTACCCCCGACACAATGGGGACAGGGGTTTTACTCCAATCTATTTTTGATGCAGAAGCCAAATGGGTCATTCCGACCCATTCTCAATCTCAAAATGTTAAACAAATACATTTGGTTTCCAAGGTTCCACATGGAGACATTATGCTTCATAGTTTTGGCCATGGAACCGGGAGATTACATGGTATCTCTGGATATACAGGATGCTTACCTACATGTGCCTATAGCACAGTCTCATCAGTGTTACCTCCGGTTTGCCATCCTCCAGCAACATTTTCAGTTCCAGGCTTTGCCCTTCGGGCTAGCAACAGCCCCCAGGGTGTTAACCAAAATTATGGTGGTTATGGCAGCTTATCTCCTCAAGCAGGGGATAAGAATATTTCCATGCCTTGACAATCTTTTAATCCTGGCACAATCTCAGGAATTACTTTTGAGCCATCTTCAACAGACAATAGTTTGTCTACAAAGACACGGGTGGCTCATAAACTGGGAAAAGTCGTCTGAGTCCGTCACAACGGATGGTTCATGTGGGGCCATATTGGATTCAGGTCTACAGAGAATTTTGTTACCATGGAAAAAGATATCGAAGGTGCAAGTAATGACTCTGGAGTTGCTGCAGTCAGACTATATCAGTCCATGCAGCAATGTGACTGATGAGTCTGATGGTGTCTACCTTCGACATGGTGGAATATGCACAATTCCACTCCAGACCTCTACAGCATCTCATTCTGACCCGATGGAACGGAAGACATCAGACAATAAAAAGACAGATGATTAATCTTCCAGTAGACGTAAGAAGGTCTCTAGCTTGGTGGCTACAGACAGACCATCTAAGCAAGGGGAGACCTTTTTTGGGTAACAGATTGGCAAATCCTGACAACAGATGCCAGTCTTCAGGCCTGGGGAGCGGTGTTCGAAAGCCTCTGGTTCCAGGGAAAATGGACCATAAGGGAAAGTCGCCTGCCAATAAATCTGTTGGAAATAAGGGCCATATACATTGCTCTAGTTCAGGCAAAGGACAGTCTGCAAGGAAGACCAGTCCAGATCCGTTCAGACAATGCTACAGCGGTAGCGTACCTCAATCATCAGGGAGGAACTCACAGCAAAAGATTGATGGAGGAAGTAACTCACATACTAAGGTGTGCAGAGCTCCATCTCCCAGCATTGTCAGCAGTGTTTGTTCCAGGAGTGCTGAACTGGGAAGCGGATTTTCTCAGTCGACAACCATTCAGGAAACCGAATGGGCATTATACCCAGAAGTATTTCAGACCATAGTAAACAGATGGGGGTTGCCAGAGATAGATCTCATGGCATCCCATCTGAACAACAAAGTTCCGATATACGGATCAAAAACAAAGGATCCCGGAGCAATCCTTGTAGATGCACTGTCAGTGAATTGGGAGTTTTGTCTTGCATATCTGTTTCCTCCAGTCTCCCTGTTACCCAGGGTAGTCAGGAAAATAAAGCAAGCAAAGGGAGCCATAATTGTAATAGCTTGGCCCAGAAGGCATTGGTACACAGATCTGCTAAGGATGTCCGTGGAAGCTCCAATACTGCTCCCTCAACGTCCAGATCTACTAATGCAGGGTCCTTGTTATCACAGTCATCTGGATTGTCTGTCTTTGACGGCATGGCTGTTGAGACCTCTATATTAGAAGCAAGAGGATTTTCAAAACAAGTAATTCAAACTATGCTTAGAGCAAGAAAACCTTTTTCAGCTCATATTTATCATCGAATATGGCAAGCCTATACTCATTGATGTAGCGAAAGAAGTTTGGATCCAAGATCTTTTAAAGTATCCAGGATTTTGGATGGCTTCCTTGAGAGTTCAGGTATCAGCATTAACTTTATGGTTTCAGAAAAAGATTGCTGACTTACAGGATGTGCGTACTTTCTTTTCAGGGAGTGATACACATTCAACCACCTTTTCTTCCTCCTGCAGTTCCCTGGGATTTGAATCTGGTTCTTAAAATTCTTACAGGGACCTCCGTTTGAGGATCTCTTAAGAGAGCAGATCTTAAATGGTTGACGGCTAAAGTTCTCTTTCTACTGACAATGGCGTCAGCTAGAAGAGTGTCAGATTTAGGAGCACTATTGTGTAGGTCTCCTTTTCTGATCTTTTTTCCAGATAAAGCAGTTCTCAGAAATAGATCTGGTTATCTTCTGAAGGTGGTCTCAAAATTGAACCTTAGCGAAGAGATTGTAGTCCCGGCTTTTCAGGTATCGAGACTTTCTGCGGGAGAAGCGTCGCTGGACGTGGTCCGTGCGTTAAGAATCTACGTGGATCGTACTAGTGCCATCAGAAAGACAGATTCTCTCTTCATTCTCTACGGATTTCACAGAAGAGGATGGCCTGCTAGTAAACAGACGCTGGCAAGATGGCTCCGAATGGTAATTTCAGAAGCTTATTCTCGTGCTGATCTCCCTGTTCCGGCCAATGTCTCTGCACACTACACATAAGGTAGGTCCTTCTTGGGGGGCACAACATGGTGCTTCAGCAGAACAGATTTGTAAGGCAACCACATGGTCTTCCATTAACACTTTCATTAGACATTACGCCTTTGATACTTTTGCCTCTCATGACGCTAAATTCGGACGATAGGTTCTCCTGTCTAATCAGGAGCGTACCCACCACTAAAAATGGCTTTGGGAATCCCAATGTTATCCTGTGCATAACCTGTGGACCCAGCCGGAGAAGTAGACGTTATGGTAAGAACTTACCATTGATAACGTGATTTCTCCTATGTCCACAGGAATCCCACCCTGACGCACCTGATTTGAGGATCTTTACAATCACTAAACCTCTTCCCTCTTGTATGGAAGGGTGTGCATGTGTGTTCTTATCGCATGAACAGGGTTCTACATGATGTTCCTGCCTAAATTGCTGTGGAAACAACTTATTTGACTGAGTCAGTGGGCAGGATTATATGCAAGAGCCCCAATGCATCCTGGGAGGCCAGAAAGCTTGTGACTGTTTGGTGCCATTTCCGCTGTCGCTTCGGCATATCCCAATGTTATCCTGTGGATACCTGTGGACATAGGAGAAATCACTTTATCAACGGTAAGTTCTTAGCATAACGTCTATTTTGTTTGGTGCGGCAGGAGCCATAAGTTTTCTTATTTTATTTTTATAGTATTACTAATTTTTTTGAGTGATCTTTCTAAAAAAGCATCTTATACGCACCATAGAGTCGCTCCAACAACTCCTCGCCGGATCGCGACAACGCTTACCCACGTGTACAAGTGAGGCAGGCACAGGTTCTGGTAAACCTTCATGGGCTACTTTGCACAGACATTATCCAATGTAGCTATTCCCTATTAACCCATACATGCAACATTCATTCTGAGGTTTATACACCTAGGGAATTGTCAGCCTCTCAAAACAGCAGGCTGAAAGGCTGGTGGTAAGTAAATCACATAGACATGATACAACATCTTCACAGTCTACACATGTTTTAGATGAGGATTCGTTGGAGGATGAGGACTCATTGCACTTCGGAAGGTCTGGACATACCTGACATACCTGAGCTAATTAGTTCTATGTAAGCCATTCCATCTTTAGAAAAGGCAGCGGAGCCTGTGTTAAAAACTATAAAAACTAAGACATCTGTGTTTAAACATCCCAAAACAGCTGATGGAAATTTTGGGTTACGCCCAGTAGGAAGTTAGAATTCCAAGAAATGGAATTCCAATTATCCTCGTCCAGTTGGGCACTCTTTAAAAAAAAAAAAGGGAGGTGGCTTCCAAAGTAGATTCGCATGTCTTAGATTGGTCCGAAAATCTACATTACTTTTGTTTTCAACATCAATAAAAGATGTCACGGGGGGTGTGGTCTGACTGGAAAAGCAGCAGAAAGCAGGATAAAGGAGCACCTGCTTATATAGGTCCTTTCTGCCTTTTACAGCTGTCATACGGGTTCTTCCAGGCCCTTTCTTGCCCCTCTGTGTGTTTTGACACCCCGGTGTGTAGGTTGCGGCGCCGGGGAGCCATTCATTTGGCTTTTGCAGGTTGCGGCCTACACCCGGATCCGAAGCTGCGGACTGAAGTTGTGCAGTGATCCCACCACAGACTGGACCTCAGCGAGGTAGCACTGCTACTCACCATGGGTTGTGCGCCCTGTCCACTCTTGTGCCTAGCCGTGCTGTTGGAGTCGTGTGGAGAGGCTGACTGGGAATCAGCGGTGACCGCGGCGGGAGACACTGAGCGGAGCTGCTTTCCCGGCATCTGATGCGGCGCATACTACGGGGATTGGTGGCCTCAGCAGGGACACGTCACGTTAGTCAGCTCACCCGCCTGCAGCCTGCCTTCTCCTACTGTCTGGCCGTTGAAGCCCTGAGTCGTGGCAGCGGGGAATACACGCAGCGATTGCCTGTCATCTCTCCAGCAGTGTTCCGGCATCTCCCTCCTCTCCTCCTAACCCATGGTGCTACGGGGGAATCTGGCAAAGCTGTGAATTATAGAGGACATACACGTGGGGTTCCTGTGCAGCCAGATACACTACCCTGTGCCACTGCATCCTAGTACCCTCTTCTGCCTTATTACTGACCTGGTTCACCCACCCAGTTTTTTTTAATTTGGACTTCCCTGCCAGAAGTGGTCATCTTGAAAACTGGCAATATAGCCACATGCCCTCCTGAAACCAGCCGCTTCCCTGGGAGCTACAGACACTGACAGCCCATGATCAGTGCCCTTCACTACAGTCTCGGTGATTTCCGGCAGGGACTTCTGCCGCTGCGGCCCTACCTGGGCAGTAAGTGGTCGCCTGAACTGCTTTTATTATTATTATTGCCTGGCCTCCACTCCTGCTATGTCGACTCCCTCTGGTGGCAGACTGTGCTGACTACATCCTCCATACTGTTTGACTGCTGCTGGGTTTTTTTCCCCTCCTGCTCCCCTCAATCCCCGTAAGATCCAATTAGAGCTCTTGGGGCATCAGTATAGCTATGGCTTAACAGTCCACGTGTCCAGGACAGTAGCAGGCTCCAGTTGCCGGCTCCTATAAATTACTTTACCGCTCAAGGATGGCATCTTCTTGCTATTACCCATAAACAACTGACCTCACAATGTTTCTGTAACAGATGGCCACTGAGGGTCTATGCTCACTGATGTCTCCCTATTTCCACACTTCAATACTTCTGCTATGTCGCTACTGGCCTCCTGACCTTCTTCTCTAATCTCCGTAATGTTATGCTGAAGAATGGGCAGAACTGGAAAATCATCTCATGTGAAAGCTAAACCTCGTCCTCAACAGGAAACCTCTCAAACTGACTTGAGACCTTTTCTTCTTCCTAATCAGCTAACATTGAGCCCCAGTCCTGATCATTCAGAATCTTCTCCCATTCTGTCTTCTCCTCCAAGTCCTTCCATGATGGCTTAAACCCATTGTTTAAACTCTTTGTTTAAACCCATGGCAAGCCAGGTGGGCTCTCTTCTTCTCTCGGTTCTCCTTCAAACTCTTTAACCGCCCAGGAACCTTAAATTGAAGAGTAGATCCACTTTCTCATTCTTTTCAAACAGATGATTCACTCAACTCCTCTAAAACAGTTTATTCTGATTCCGGCTTCATTTGCTTCAACTCGTACTGTTCCTCTACCTCCGCCAGGGAGAACTTTTGTAGCACCAAAATTTTGCAGGAAATAGCTTACGTGGGCTCATTCTTCATCTTTCATGGGTCATGCCGGTGGTCTTAAGACTCTCCAGTTCATTCAGCGATTCTACTGGTGGCCTCATCTTAAAACGGATGTCTTTGAATTTGTAGCAGCCTTTTCTAAATGTGTTCAACATAAAAGTCCACAAGCATCTCCCTCAGGTCTTCTTCATCCACTTCCAACACCTCAAAATCCTTGGACTCGCATCTCTATGGATTTCATAACCGATTTGCCGGTCTCCAGAGGGCATAACACCATTTGGGTCATTGTGGAATGGTGTTCGAAGATGGCTCACTTCATACCCCTCACCGGTCTTCCCTCTGCTCCTCAACTATCCAAATTGTTTTTCTCATAGATTTTCATTTGCATGGCCTTCCACAGGAAATAGTTTCTGATTAGGGTCCTTAATTCGTCGCCAAGCTCTCAGCTCTGTCCTAGGAATCAAGTTGAACTTCTCTTCAGCCTACCATCCCCAGACTGACAGACAGACTGAAAGAGTCAACCAAGATCTGGAAACTTTCTTACGGATGTTCATGTCCCCTGCTCAGGAAGACTGGATGGATTACCTCCCATTTGCTGAGTTTGCATACTATAACCTATATCATTCTTCTACCAATTCCACTCCTTTCTTCATTAACTATCGTTTTCATCCATGAGTTCCTTCCTTCTAATCTCAAACACCTCTTGAGGTTCCTGCTGGTGAATCCGCTCTTCGTCAGTTCACTAAGATTTGGAGACAAATTCATAAGGCGCTACTTAAGACTTCCCAGAAATAAAAGACCTGCACTGATCGGAAACATAGGGCTGTTCCTAGTCTCAAAGTGGGAGATCGTGTTTGGATATCCACCAGAAACCTCAGACTCAAAGTTCCTACAAAAAGTTTGCTCCAAGATTCATCGGTCCGTATCCTATTAAGAGTGTTGAATCCTGTTTCTTACAGGGTGAAACTGCCTCCCTATTTGAAAATTCCCAATGCCTTTCACATTTCTCTGCTAAAGTCTCCTGTACTAAATCATTTTTGGGCAGCTTTCCCTTAACCTCCGAAGGTTCAAGCTGCTCAAAATGAGGAATTCGAGGTTCATAAGTTTCTTGACTTCCGCAAGAGGTATGGTTATCTCCAGTGTCTCATAGATTGGAGGGGATATGGTCGGGAGGAAAGATCTTGGGTGGCTGCAGAGGATGTTCATGCTCCAAGACTGAGTTGTGCCTTTCATGCCAAGAATCCCACTAAGCAGCGTGGGTGTTCGGAAACCACCCTAAAAAGGGGGGTACTGTCAGCATCTGGAGTCTTACCACCGGTTATGGTCCCTGCGGCCTTCCTCTTAGCTGGCTTGTGTCGCTGCGATGGATAGGAACTACAGCAGCAAGGTCCTCCGGTGCGGCTGCCGGGTGTCTGGAGGTCCGGGTCCTGGGGAGCGGAGCATGGCAGCCGGAGGTGTCTGTTTCCGAGTGTCCTGTTGCTGGAGTGCAGCATCTGGGAGGCTGAGGCCAGAGGTAGTGGCTGTGTGCTGGTTCCACATGTGTCCTCTGTGCGGGGAGCCACCATGTTGGAGACCAATCCAAGACAATAGGTATCCCAGTTCACGTCCAGCCAATCTGGTACAGCCTTCACTTATAAAAAGGGGTTGATGCTTAGCTATGTTGCCAGTACTTCAAGTTACTTGCTGCTGTAGCTCTGTAGCCCTGAACTCTGTGCTCCCAGGTTAACCCCCGGTATCCTGGTTCTGTTGTTTCCACCTGGTGGTCAGTTCTGTTATTGCAGTCCTTTGCTCCCAGTCCACCTGCTCTTGTGGTTTAACCACTGGGCCCTCTATCTGGTAGAGGGTCTCCATTTGCTGATGGTGCTCACAGCGATCCTCTCTTCAGCATTGTTTACAAATCACAAGTCACTTCTTCATTTAGTATTCTTCAGCATCGTTTACAAATCACTAACCTTTCGTCTTTCAGAATTCACTCAGACTTCTCTCCTAGTCGTTGTGTATGATTGAGGTCTCATTAAAACTGAATTCCTCTTTCTTCAGTGTATCATTCCGGGTCATTGTCCTCATTGCCTACCGCTCTACATCTTCAGGCCTAAGTCTTCAATCCATGAGTAAGAACTGCATTCAGCCACCTTGTTTCCTTCCTTTGCCGATTAGCTGCTCCCTCAGTCAATTATCAGTCATCAGATCCCCAACTCAAGCCAAGCGTGACGTGGAAGAAGGGGAATTCCTGGTTTCTCTGGATATTAAGGATGCGTATCCCAATATGGCCGCCTCTTCAGGCTTACCTCAGGTTTGCACTGCAGGACAGTTATTACCAGGTTCAGGCCTTACCTTTCGCTCTCTCATCGACACTGATGGTGTTATATGGGGTGATGGCAGAGATGTTGCTACAACTCTGCAAGCAGGAAGTGAACATCATTCCTAACTTGGATGATCTCTTCATAATGGCTATATTCAGAGCACAGTTGATGGAAAAGATCAGCCTTCCAACACGACTACTCACGGATCATGGGTGGATTCTCAATCTGCAGAAATCCCACCTAGAACCTTCGCAGAGGCTTCAGTTCCTGATAATGATACTGGACACAGTGTCTCAGAAGGTGTTCCTTCCTATGGACAAGGCAAAGATAATTCAGACGATGGTATGTTCCATTTTGAAGCGGAACAAAATCTCGGTACATCTTTGCATACGCTTACTGGGAAAGATGATGGCCTCCAACGATGCAATTCGGTACAGAAGATTTCATGCATGACCATTCCAGCTGGATCTGCTGGACAAATGGTCTGGGTCACATCTGCACATACGCCAGATGATATGCCTTACACGAAACGCCAGGATTTCCCTCTTATGGTGGTTGCTGATCTCCCGTTCAGAGGGTCAACACTTCAGAATTCATCATTGGATTCTGCTGACAAAGGATGCAAGCCTCCATAATTGGGGTGCAGTGACCCTAGGGGCTCGGTTCCAATGAAGGTGGTATGATCAAGAAGCTTCCCTTCTGATAAATGTTTTGGAACTCAGGGCGATTTACAGTGCCTTTCTGCTGACCTCTTTATATCCTTCAGTATCAGGCCATACAGGTATGGTCAGAAAACACACCAACTGTGGCGTACATAAACCAACAAGGAGGTCCAAACAGCAGAGCTGCAATGAGGGAGGTGTCACAGATATTCCTCTGGGTGGAGCGGAATCCCAAGGCCATTTCTGACATATTAATTCCGGGAGTAGACAATTGGGGAGCAGACTTCCTCAGTAGACCCGATCTGCACCTGGGGGAATGGGGCCTCTACCCGCAAGTGTTTCAGCAGATATTTCATCGGTGGGGCTACCCGCAAATCAACTTGTTGGTTTCTCAGCTCACCAAGAAGCTTCTGCGTTACTGTTCTGGGATGAGGGATCCACAGGCCACAGCAGTGGACGCTTTGGCGAAACCGTGGATTTACCGGTTGGTGTACTTGTTGCCTCCAGTTCCTCTAATTCCAAGAGTTCTCAAAAGACTTAAAGGGACAGGGTTCAGGCAATTCTGATTGCCCCAGACTTAGCCCCACAGGGCCTGGTATGTACACATTTTAGCCTTATTACTCGTAGGCCCCTGGCCTCTGCCAATTCAGGATGATCATCTTACACAAGGGCCATTCGTCTATCCAGACTTACCACGGCTACGTTTGATGCAATGGAAATATATTGGGAGGATTTTTCCAGGTAAAGAGATTCCGGGCAAGGTTATCTCGACTATGCTGAAAGTCGCATCGAAATATTACAATCGCATATGGAAGAAATGTGTCTCTTGGTGTGAAGGTCAACCGTATTCTGCTGTGGATTTTCATCTGGTACATTTCTTGCACTTCCTGCAGGCTGTTGTGGATGTGGGCCTACGTTTAGGCTCCATAAAAGTGAAAAATCTCAGCCTTGTCTTCTTCTTCCAGGGAACAATTGGCCGTTCCCCCAGTGGTCCTTCATATTCGACCACCCTTTGTGCCTCCCACAGCACCGTGAGTTCTCAATTTGGTTCTGGCCTTTCTCCAATCGGTTTGATTGAACCTTTCCACAAGGTGGACATGGAGTATTTGACATGGCAGGCTATCATGTTGTTAGCCTTGGCCTCAGTGAGGTGTGTTTTGGAATTAGGGACCTTATCCTGTAAGAGTCCTTCTCTGGTGTTTCATGAGGATAGAGCGGTGCTTAAAACTCGCTAGACATTCTTACCTAAGGTGGTGCCAGCATTTCATATCAATTGGCCGGTGGTGGTTCTGGTTGTCACTGGCACGTCTGTTACACCAATGTCCTTGGACGTGGTTCGGGCTTTGGAGATTTATGCCAAGAGGCCAGCTATTCTCAGAAAATCAGACTCGCTCTTTGTTCTCTATGATGCTTCAAAGATTGGTTGTCCTGCTTCGAAGCAGTCTATTGCGTGTTGGATCAGGCTTACGATCCAACAGGCTCACTCTTCGGCGGCTTTGCCGCTGCCAAGGTCTGTTCAGGCCCACTCCACACGGACAGTGGGTTCTTCCTAGGTGGCTGCCCGGGAGGTTTCGGCTTTGTAGTTATGCTGGGCAGCTACTTGGTTGGGTTCGAACATGCTGTAAAGTTTTAAAGGTTCAACACCTTGGCTACTGAGGGCCTTCAGTTTGGTCAATCAGTTTTGATGGGGTCTCAGCACTCTCCCACCCAGTTTGGAGTTTTGGAACTTCCCCATGGTACTAAGACCAACCCAGTATCCCCTTGGACATTAGAGAAAACAGGATTTTAATATCTACCGGTAAATCCTTTTCTCATAGTCCATACTGGGAGCCCGCCTCTGTGCTTTCATATTTTCCAGCAAGAGTTGTTCTTGTGTGTTGTAGTTTGGGTCTGCTTTTGCTGTCCCTATTTTCAAGTTGTGGTTAGTGTTGCTATCCTCTTGTTATGTTGTGTGCTGGTTCGTTCTCTCACCACTTTCTTGTCTCTTTTCCGCCTTTCAAAGTATGTCCGTCTCCTCGGGCACAGTTTTCCTAGACTGAGTCTGGAGGAGGGACATAGAGGAGAGGAGCCAGCACACTCTGAAGAAGTTTTAAAGTGCCAGGCTCCAATGGACCCCATCTATACCCCATGGTACTAAGACCATCCCAGTATCCCCTATTAACTACGAGAAAGGGATTTACCGGCAGGTATTAAAATCCTATGTTTTCAGAATAGCAGGGCCATCCTCGGGTGAAGGTATCAGTGCGAAGGCGCCGTTTCACATTACAATAACCTTAGTAGGAAATACCCATTTGTATTGTACATTTCCTTGGGTGGAATAGACGCCTTTTGGCCAGCGTCACAGGAGAAATTTCTACAGATTATCCAGGCACTCACCTGTGGATGAGAAATACAAAGCAGCCTGTAGAATGTGTTCTTTAATATGAAAAAAAGTGGACCCTGAGCAGAGTGTCCCTCGGTGCTTGGATCGGGGCCTGTTTACCCACCGGTGACCCGCTAACCGGGATGCTGGTGCTGTACTCATCACTCTTCTTTCTTCTGGCTTTGTTAGGGGGTGGCGCCATGCTGCGGGAGAGAGCAGTCGCCTCGTGGGCTTGCGATCAGCACCCTCAGGAGCTCAGTGTCCTGTCAGCAGACTAGAGAACCATTAACTCTTCTGAAAGTTGGTTCCTTCTCCCCCCCTAAGTCCCACGAAGCAGGGAGGCTGTTGCCAGCAGCCTTCCTGTAACCTAACTAACTCTAGAAAATAAAAAAAACTAGGAGTTCCCCTAGCTGTGACCGGCTCCTCCGGTCACATTTTCTAAACTGAGTCTGGTAGGAGGGGCATAGAGGGAGGGGCCAGCCCACACTATTAAACTCTTAAAGTGCCAGTGGCTCCCAAAGGACCCGTCTATACCCCATGGTATTAAATGGACCCCAACATCCTCTAGGACGTAAGAGAAAGTAGATTATTCCCTAGCAGATGATGATAATTGCAAGGTATCATATGGTGTATTGCATGTAAAGTACCTTGTTCCACACCTACTCTGCTGTAGCAATATACGTTATATAAGGGTGAGTAACACTTGTACAGGCTTACCAGCATATGAGCACACACATAAAGGAATGCTACCTTACCAATGCTTCCAGGAGTAACGTTAGGAGACATTTCCCTGATCCATCAGCTCATATGACTGATGTTATTGTTCATCTAGAATCTCCAATTCATACGATATGTTCCCCATCCATTGTTTTACATTGGTGCTGACATAGGACTTGGCGAGTGACTACATCTCCATTTATACTTCATGGTTAGTTACCAGTACAAGAGAGATATATCTAAGTCTTATTATAATATTACATTTGTTATTGTGAGTGTTCTCAGGAGGGTGGACACAATGATAGTCTGAGACACAATATTATAAGCCTTCATTTTATTATACACACACATTTACAATTAAGTGTCTCAGCGAGTCGTCTTCTCCTATTGTTTACAAGATTAATATTTTTACAGAAAATTTCACATTTCCATAATGTATTTTATTTCCAGCAGATGGACACACAAGCAGGAATATCTCAGAAGGACATCTAATGTTATCCCCGGATTGTGACATAAAAGATAATGACAGTAGACCGGATTCTCCAGGCGCTAACCCCATTACCCCAATTATACATCCAGCTCTATCAGCTGGTCCCTCTGATCCTGGGAAATGTTCTCCTGATCACTCTGATATTGGTGCATCTGTTCCAGCTCTGAGAGTAGATACAGTGTTTCTGTGTTCTGTAGATGCCAAATGTTTTACAGGTGAAAGGCCACTGATATGTTCTGAGTGTGGGAAATGTTTTACATATAAATCAGATCTTGTTATACATCAGAGAAGTCACACAGGTGAGAAGCCATTTCCATGTTCTGAGTGTGGGAAATGTTTTACATATAAATCATATCTTGTTATACATCACAGAAGTCACACAGGTGAGAAGCCATTTCTATGCTCTGAGTGTAGGAAATGTTTTGCAAACAAATCAGATCTTGTTAAACATCAGAGAAGTCACACAGGTGAGAAGCCATTTCCATGTTCTGAGTGTGGGAAATGTTTTACACGGAAATCACATCTTGTTACACATCAGCGAACTCACACAGGTGATCTATGCTCTGAATGTGGGAAATGTTTTGCAAACAAACCAGATCTTGTTAAACATCAGAGAAGTCACACAGGTGAGAAGCTATTTCCATGTTCTGAGTGTGGGAAATGTTTTACACGGAAATCATATCTTGTTACACATCAGCGAACTCACACAGGTGAGAAGCCATTTCTATGCTCTGAGTGTGGGAAATGTTTTGCAAACAAATCAAATCTTGTTATACATCACAGAATTCACACAGGTGAGAAGCCATTTCCATGTTCTGAGTGTGGGAAAGGTTTTGCACATAAATCACATCTTGTTAGACATCAGAGAAGTCACGCAGGTGAGAGGCCATTTCTATACTCTGAGAAATAAATCAGCTCTTGTTGCACACAATAGACATCACTCAGGTGAGGAACCATTTTAATCTTCTGGAGTATACTTATCATTGCCATGCATTGTTCTTCAATGTTCTTCTCTCCTATGCTTTTTGCAATATACATGTTACCACTGGGTGAAATAATCCGATGTCATGTCCTCATCTACCACTGCTGTGCAGATGACCTGTCTTTTGCTCCGGGTATTGAGAACCCAGTACCAATCCTAAATGGTTGTCTAGCTGAGCTCTAGGTATGGGTGATGCCAGTTGGCTGTGACTCAGTCCTGGTGAAACAGGTCTATGTGGTAAAAGCTCACCAACAAAGGGCAGGGTTACAGCTCAGCTTTGCAAACCAGACTTAACGCTTGCGGGTTCAGAGTTACAACATGCTGATCCTGTGCGGAATATTGGTGTCCTGGATGGTGGAGTGACAGTTAGACATCGGTATCTGCCACAATCAGATCCTCATCTGAGGAACATAGCCAGACTCCAGCACTTTATTCCCTCAGAAGATCTACCTACAGTCATACATGCACTTGTATCATCACACATAGACTACAGCAATGTCCTCTACCTGGGTCTCCCAGCAATAGAATTGCACCGCTTGTAGCTTGTACAGAATGCAGCAGCCAGGCTGTTACCTAACTAGCCCGTTCCTGCCACATAACACCCATTCTCTGCTCCCTCCACCGGCTGCCTGCCTTGGGCAATATTGTCCACAAGCAGTGCTAAGGTGTCAGAGGGGGAGACAGGGCAGTGGCAGTAGTGGGGGGAAATGGGGAGCGGTGGCAGTAGTCGGGGGAGACAGAGAGGGTGGAAGCTGTGGGGGAGGACAAGGAGGGTGGCAGTAGGGGGAGGCAGTAGTGACGGAGGACAATGTGGGTGGCAGTAGTTGGGGGGAGATGAGGCGGTGGCAGTAGTGGGGGATACAGGGTGGGTGGCAGTAGTTGGAGGAGACAGGGCAGTGGCAGTAGTGGGGGGAGACTGGGCGGATGGCCGCAGTACAGTACCAGGGGATGCTGGAGGCAGTAAAGAGGTGTATGGGTCCCACACAGAACCAGTTGATAATTAGACTTAATGATGAATATGTTTCCTTATTTCTAAATAATCCCTTGTATGTGTTACTGTTATTTGCTGTGTCAGCCTTTATCTGTGTTCTGTGTAATAATCCTGAAAGTAGTGCTGCTACCGATCTCATATCATTTGTAGTAACTTGGAAAAGATGAGATATGAGGTGCACTCTGGAAGCTTATAGGGGGTTAATCAGAGATGAACACAGATGTGACATCACGCAGCCCCCGGAAAATGGTCCTGGCCCGCCCACATTCACCCCTCAGGGATGCGGCCGCAATGTGTGTGTCTGCGCGGCCGCTGCGCATGTGCATATTGCCACCACCTGCAAACTGCTGCGGGCCGCTGTTGCGGCTGGGTCTGAATGACCCCCATAGGGTTTTGGCTCTCCTGCTATGTATCTGTTTTACTTACCTGCAATACTATAATGTAACTTGAATTGTTTCTGTGCTTTAATGGATATTTTATCCATGTTGTGCAGAATAAAGTATTTTTTAAGTTTAAAATATAGAGAAAAATCTGTGTATTAAAGATATGAAATAAAGTCGTTTAAAACCAAAAGATTTCCATTGAGTCTTTTTATGTGTCTGTGTATTATCTTATTGCCAGATAATTGTCGCTATGGTGACAGAAACAATTTCCTGTTAATGTGTCACTTGTATTGTTACTTTTGTGTCCAGTGAGTGGGCTCGGAAATGTTATCCTTTTCCTCGCAGCCCCAGTTGCTGGAGAAAATGAAGGAGGAGCTGTTGACGGGTCACGTTCCGCTTGAGTTGACAATTTTCTCACCAGCAGGTCTTTCCACCTCTGCAGACTTGTGTCCGGAAAGAGAGATACAACGTAGGCTTTAAACCTAGGATCGAGCACGGTGGCCAAAATGTAGTGCTCTGATTTCAACAGATTGACCACCCTTGAATCCTGGCAAAGCGAATGAAGGGCTCCATCCACAAGTATTTCCAGGGAAGACGATAAGTCCGAGGGACTATGCACAGGCCCAAATGATAATTGTTTTATAAACCTTCTATGTATGAACCAACCGATAGAGGGAATAATCCAAAAGTGTTAATACCAAAGATTAGCTAATCTCGTTGGAGGTGCGCCATTAAGCAAATGGCAATGACTTGTTAGGGGGTTTAGAAAAATTGCTAGTGGGCTTATATCTAAAGAAGCCTTAATGTGTGGCACACTCTTTTTTCTTTATGTTTCATGAATAAATTAAAACATAACTTTAATTATGTTTATTTAAGATAGATTTCTCTTACGTCCTAGAGGATGCTGGGGACTCCGTAAGGACCATGGGGATAGACGGGCTCCGCAGGAGACATGGGCACTAAGAAAGAACTTTAGGTATGGGTGTGCACTGGCTCCTCCCTCTATGCCCCTCCTCCAGACCGCAGTTTATTACTGTGCCCAGAGGAGACTGGGTGCATTACAGGGAGCTCTCCTGAGTTTTCCCGAAAAAGAAAGTATTTGTTAGGTTTTTTATTTTCAGGGAGCCTGCTGGCAACAGACTCCCTAAAGCGAGGGACTGAGGGGGAGAGAAACAGACCTACTTTAACGTCAGGCTCTGTTTCTTAGGCTACTGGACACCATTAGCTCCAGAGGGAACGGAACACAGGTCTCACCCCGCAGTTCATCCCAGAGCCGCGCCGCCGTCCTCCTTACAGAGCCGGAAGATAGAAGCCGGGTGAGTATGGGAAGAAAGAAGACTTCAAAGGCGGCAGAAGACTTCAGATCTTCACTGAGGTAACGCACAGCGGTACAGCTGTACGCCATTGCTCCCACACAGCACACACAAACGGCAGTCACTGTAAGGGTGCAGGGGGGACGCCCTGGGCAGCAATAAGGACCTCTAATGGTGGCAATAACTTATATACAGGCTCGGCACTGTATATAAGAGAGATCCCCGCCATATTTTGAAATTTTAAGCGGGACCGAAGCTTGCCGCTGAGGGGGCGGAGCTTGTTCCTCAGCACTCACCAGCGCCATATTCTCTAACAGCACAGCGCTAAGAGGAAGCTCCCCGGACTCTCTCCTGCTTATCCATGGTGAAAGAGGGTTTGAAAGAAGGGGGGCACATAATTTGGCGCAAATAAGATATACAAGCGCTATCTGGGTAAACATATAGTGTGTTCTTTCCTGGGTCATTGGCGCTGGGTGTTTGCTGGCATACTCTCTCTCTGTCTCTCCAAAGGGCCTTGTGGGGGAACTGTCTTCAGATAAGAGGATTCCCTGAGTGTGTGGTGTGTCGGTACGCGTGTGTCGACATGTCTGAGGTAGAAGGCTCTCCTAGGGAGGAGGTGGAGCAAATTAGTGTGGTGCCTCCGTCGACAACGCCAATACCTGACTGGATGGATATGTGGAATGTTTTAAGTGCAAATGTTAATTTATTGCACAAAAGGTTGGACAAAGCTGAGTCCAGGAAACATGCAGGGAGTCAAGCCCTGCCTGCCCCTATATCACAGGGACCTTCGGGGTCTCAAAAGCGCCCACTATCCCAAATAGTAGACACTAACACCGACACGGATTCTGACTCCAGTGTTGACTACGATGATGCAAAGTTACAGCCAAAATTAGCTAAACGTATTCAATATATGATTATTGCAATAAAATATGTACTGCATATCACAGAAGATCCCCCTGTCCTTGACACAAGGGTACACATGTATAAGGGAAAGAAAGCTGAGGTAACCTTTCCCCCCTCTCATGAGCTTAACGAGTTATGTGAAAAAGCTTGGGAATCTCCAGACAAGAAACTGCAGATTCCCAAAAGGATACTTATGTTGCATCCTTTCCCAACTAAGGACAGGATACGGTGGGAATCCTCCCCTAGGGTGGACAAAGCATTGACACGCTTATCCAAAAAGGTAGCGCTGCCATCACAAGATACGGCTACCCTCAGGGATCCTGCGGATCGCAAGCAGGAGGCTACCTGGAAAGTCCATATACACACATTCTGGTACTTTACTCAGACCGGCAATAGCGTCGGCTTGGGTTTGTAGCGCTATAGCAGCGTGGACAGATACCTTATCGACGTAAATTGATACCCTGGATAAGGATACCATTTTATTAACCCTGGGTCATATTAAAGATGCCTCTTATATATGAGAGATGCTCAAAGAGACATTGTCCTACTGGGTTTTAGAGTCAACGCTATGTCGATCTCGGCTAGATGAGTCCTTGGAGCCGACAGTGGACAGGTGATGCCGACTCAAAAAGGCATATGGAGGTTTTACCTTACAGGGGTGAGGAATTGGTTGGGGAAGGTCTCCCGGACCTGGTCTCCACTGCTACGGCAGGTAAATCTAATTTTTTGCCTTATAATCCCTCACAGGAAAAAAGATTAAACAATTTATTAATTGCGATACAGCATATTGCGTTTATCTGTTACAGTGTCCTTGCTCCCTCCAATATGTAGGGAGAACTATAAGACCTTTGAAGTCTAGATTTAGGGAACACAGATTAAATATCATCAAAAAACTACAGACTCATAGTGCATCACGTCATTTCTCCAGAGTACATGATGGTGACCCATCTCTTCTTAGTATCGTTGGTTTGGAACAATTCTCTTGCACAAAAAGAGGGGGGGATAGGTTTAGAAAATTATGTATTGGAGAATCCTCTTGGATCTTCAAATTAGACACCTTACACCCCAATGGTCTCAATGAGGCTTTGGATTATTCTTGTCTGGATTGATTTTATTCTTGCTATATTCATGTATTAAGAATTGATTGAAAAAAAGGGGGAGGGGTTAAGTAGGATTTACTATAATTTCCCCCTCCCTCGCCTCTTTCTTTCTTTTTTCTCTTCACCATCATTCCCCGCTTCCCTCCCCTTCTCCTCCCCTCCCCAACCCGCCCCTCTTCCCCCCATATTACAATATCATCTAAGTCTCTCATCCTGGTTTCCTCTATTTGAAATATGCTCTTAGTGTTGTATCAAGTTAACTTCGGATAAACTTAGGACCCATATCCAAATGGGATTAGAAAGTAATTTTGATTATGATAATCAATATTCTTAATATTATGTTATAAAAACTAGTTAAAAACAAAAGATAAATAAAGAAATAATTCTTAAATTAAATAAATAAAAAATTATAAAAATCAAGTAAATCTATTATTTGTCTCTCTATCTGCACTTTCTCATTAATACGGAGCTCTATTGTAGTCCTGTAGAAATAATTAATTTATGATGTGAGTTTATAACTCTTCTCTATGATTATTATAACATGTACTAGGTCATTTTAGATATGGTTAATATCTAAATAATAATTTCTCTATATAATGTGCAAGGATTTTTGTTTATAAATCAGAGAAATTTATTTACTCAAGTATATATATAACATGTAAATGCACGTCTGAATATGGTGTTTGACTAATTGATAAAAATGATGGTAATTTAGTTTAAATTATAAATATATGTACTAATGTTATGAATTCTGTCAGATTGATTCAGTAGATTGTTGATTTAGTATGAGTATTGCCTAATAATGGTTTCTATTATAAAGAATGACCTTTTAATATGTGCGGCATACAAATTAAATATTTTAAACCTATTAAGGAGACCCAGCTGTCACAAATGATCTCATTATAAAGAGTATAAATATGTGACTGAATGGAGGGGAGGTATCTGTCCTGAGGAAGTCTCCGGTTACCAAGGAGACGAAACGCGTTGACGCCCACTTTCCACACTCCAGCTGTTCGGCATTACCCGCTGATTGATCCAGCTAACGGCTTTCCATAGCCATAATCCATTACGGTCTGCTAGACGCCGGGCGCTGCAGCCGGCGGTTTATCAACAGGAGCACTGACATCGATCTCCGTGCTGTACTGCAGATGTCCGGTACCCCGCTTACCCGCACCGAGTGAATGCTGCTGACCTCCGCAGAGAGGTCTAACACCCGTGACGAGGAAGCGAGCCTGTGGAGTTCTATTCAAAGAACATCAAGAGTCTCCAAAAAGCTGGAGCGCAGCCGTGCCTAACAAACGGTAAATTCCTAACCAGCGTGAAATAGTTTCATAATAATACCCGTATATGTGCATTGACTTCTAAACGGACCCTGTACATCTATACTTTCAGGAACCAGCACATGGGTAATTATACGTCCTTACACATTTAAGTCCATCTCCAATAAGGCTGTGTTAAATCCTTGCGGGACTTTTTTTATCAAACACTGGGACGCCAGTGTAATTGTATTTTATACAGTATTATAACAAAGAAACCTCATTATATTGTTTGCTATATTAATTGGTAATACAACTGATTAATTGCTATTAAGTATATGCTGCTTGTGTCGTTTGTAATGTGTTATTTTTAACAATTATTGGATAAAGAATTTATTGTTATTCATACATACAGTTCTACTGAGTCAATCATTCTATTTGACAGACTGCACACTTTAGTTTATGTATTTTTTATAGTGCACATATAGCGCTGAGTATACAAAAAAATCTTTTTTCCTGTCCTATAAAGCTGGCAACCTAGCTAGTTGCCGTACTCAGCTGCTGTTGATACACAATTAATTAATCCTTCTTACAATTAGCGCCGGAAGAATATCAGATAGGGCTACTTGTCCTGATCTGTTTGTTCCTTGAAATCTTCTTTTTATATTCCCTCACAGCCTAAGATAGCGCCACATTATCAAATGCAGTCCTTTCGATCAAATAGAAATAAGAGAGTACGAGGATCGTCCTTTCTTGCCAGAGGTAAGGGCAGAGGGGAAAAGCTGCAAACCACAGCTAGTTCCCAGGAGCAGAAGTCCTCCCCGGCCTCTTGAAAATCTACCGCATGACGCTGGGGCTCCGCTGAGGGAGTCCGCCCCAGTGGGGGCACGTCTTCGATTTTTAAGCCACATCTGGGTTCACTCACAGGTGGATCCCTGGGCAATAGAAATTGTTTCCCAGGGTTACAAGCTGGAGTTCGAAGAGGTGCCCCCTCGCCGGTTTTTCAAATCGCCCCTACCGACTTCTCCCCCAGAAAGGGAGATAGTTTTAAATGCAATTCAGAAATTGTGTCTTCAGCAGGTGGTGGTCAAGGTTCCCCTGCTTCAACAAGGGAGGGGATATTACTCAACCCTATTTGTAGTCCCGAAACCGGACGGTTCGGTCAGACCCATTTTAAATTTAAAATCCCTGAACCTATACTTGAAAAGGTTCAAGTTAAAGCTGGAATCGCTCAGAGCGGTCATCGCCAGCCTAGAAGGTGGGATTTTATGGTATCCCTGGACATAAAGGATGCATACCTTCATGTTCCCATATATCCATCTCATCAGGCGTACCTTAGATTTGCGGTACAAGATTGTCATTACCAATTTCAGACTTTGCCGTTTGGGCTTTCCACGGCCCCGAGGATTTTCACCAAGGTAATGGCGGAAATGATGGTGCTCCTGCGCAAGCAGGGTGTCACAATTATCCCGTACTTGGATGATCTCCTCATAAGGGCGAGATCACGAGAGCAGTTGTTAAACAGCGTGTCACTTTCTCTGAAGGTGTTACAGCAACACGGCTGGATTCTCAATATCCCGAAGTCACAGTTGGTTCCTACGACTCGTTTGACCTTCTTAGGCATGATTCTGGATACGGACCAGAAAAGGGTTTATCTTCCGACAGAGGGACCTATTGAAGCCAAAACAGGTGTCAGTGCATCACTGCACTCGAGTCCTGGGAAAGATGGTGGCGTCTTACGAGGCCATTCCCTTCGGCAGGTTCCATGCGAGGACTTTCCAATGGGACCTACTGGACAAGTGGTCCGGGTCTCATCTACAGATGCATCAGTTGATCACCCTGTCCCCCAGGGCCAGGGTATCTTTCCTGTGGTGGCTGCAGAGTGCTCACCGTCTAGAGGGTCACAGATTCGACATTCGGGACTGGGTTCTGGTGACCATGGACGCAAGCCTTCAAGGTTGGGGAGCAGTCACACAGGGAAGAAACTTTCAAGGTCATTGGTCAAGTCAAGAAACTTGTCTTCACATCAATGTCCTGGAGCTGAGGGCCATATACAATGCCCTTCGTCAAGCGGAGACTTTGCTTCGCGACCTACCGGTTCTGATCCAGTCAGACATCACCGCAGTAGCTCATGTAAACAGCCAAGGCGGCACAAGGAGCAGAGTGGCAATGGCGGAAGCCACCAGGATTCTGCGCTGGGCGGAAAATCATGTAGGCGCACTGTCAGCAGTGTTCATTCCGGGAGTGGACAACTGTGAAGCGGACTTCCTCAGCAGACACGATCTACATCCAGGAGAGTGGGGACTTCATCAGGAAGTCTTCGCACAGATAGACATGATGGCATCCCGCCTAAATAAAAAACTACAGAGGTATTGCGCCAGGTCAAGAGACCCACAGGCGGTGGCAGTGGATGCCCTAGCGACACCGTGGGTGTTCCAGAGGGTCTACATGTTTCCTCCTCTTCCTCTCATCCCCAAGGTGTTGAGAATAATAAGAAAAAGAGGAGTACAGACAATTCTCATTGTTCCAGATTGGCCGCGAAGGGCCTGGTATCCGGATCTTCAGGAAATGCTCACAGACGATCCGTGGCCTCTTCCTCTATGACAGGACCTGTTACAACAGGGGCCCTGTGTGTTCCAAGACTTACCGCGGCTGCGTTTGACGTCATGGTGGTTGAACGCCGGATCCTAGCGGAACAGGGCATTCCGGATGAGGTCATTCCTACTCTGATAAAGGCTAGGAAGGATGTGACAGCTAAACATTATCACCGTATATGGCGAAAGTATGTTTCTTGGTGTGAGGCCAGGAATGCTCCTACGGAAGAATTCCATCTGGGCCGTTTCCTTCACTTCCTACAAACTGGAGTGAATTTGGGCCTAAAATTAGGCTCCATTAAGGTTCAGATTTCGTTCCTATCCATTTTCTTTCAGAAGGAATTGGCTTCTCTCCCAGAAGTACAGACTTTTGTGAAGGGAGTGCTGCATATTCAGCCTCCTTTTGTACCTCCGGTGGCGCCTTGGGACCTTAACGTGGTGTTGAGTTTCCTTAAGTTGCACTGGTTTAAACCACTTAAAACGGTGGAATTAACATATCTCACTTGGAAATTGGTCATGTTGTTAGCCTTGGCTTCGGCTAGGCGAGTGTCGGAATTGGCGGCTTTGTCTCATAAAAGCCCCTATCTAGTTTTCCATATGGATAGAGCGGAATTGCGGACCCGTCCTCAATTCTTGCCTAAGGTGGTTTCATCTTTTCATATGAACCAACCTATTGTGGTGCCTGTGGCCACGCGAGACTTGGAGGATTCCGAGTCCCTTGATGTGGTCAGGGCTTTGAAAATTTCCGTAGCCAGAACGGCTAGGGTCAGAAAAACAGAAGCACTGTTTGTCCTGTATGCTGCCAACAAGCTTGGCGGCCCTGCTTCAAAGCAGACTATTGCTCGCTGGATCTGTAACACGATTCAGCAGGCTCATTCAACGGCTGGATTGCCATTACCAAAATCAGTTAAGGCCCATTCCACAAGGAAGGTGGGCTCTTTTTGGACGGCTGCCCGAGGGGTCTCGGCATTGCAATTGTGCCGAGCTGCTACTTGGTCGGGTTCAAACACCTTTGCAAAGTTCTACAAGTTTGATACCCTGGCTGAGGAGGACCTCCTATTTGCTCAGTCGGTGCTGCAGAGTCATCAGCACTCTCCCGCCCGTTTGGGAGCTTTAGTATAATCCCCATGGTCCTTATGGAGTCCCAGCATCCTCTAGGACGTAAGAGAAAATAAGATTTTAAACCTACCGGTAAATATTTTTCTCCTAGTCAGTAGAGGATGCTGGGCGCCCGTCCCAAGTGCGGACTACTTCTGCAAGGCTTGTATATAGTTATTGCTTACATAAGGGTTATGTTACAGTTTTCATCAGTCTTGGTCTGATGCTGTGTTGTTTCATACTGTTATCTGGTTCGTATATCCCTAGTTATACGGTGTGAATGGTGTGGGCTGGTATGAATCTTGCCCTTAGATTAACAAATCCTTTCCTCGTACTGTCCGTCTCCTCTGGGCTCAGTTTCTCTAACTGAGGCTGGAGGAGGGGCATAGAGGGAGGAGCCAGTGCACACCCATACCTAAAGTTCTTTCTTAGTGTCCATGTCTCCTGCGGAGCCCGTCTATCCCCATGGTCCTTACGGAGTCCCCAGCATCCTCTACGGACTAGGAGAAAAAGATTTACCGGTAGGTATAAAATCTTATTTTTCACATCATTTGGGATATCCATCATTGATATTACATTGTTTGTACATCATTCACTATCATTTATGTATTGTAATGGATAGCGCGTATAGGTGGTAGTATCTTATTTCTCAAAGAAAAAGTTAACCCTGGTAAAGTCGACCATAAGTCTTGTTATCTTCAAATATCAATTGTGTAGACTTCAAATAATTGAGTAAACTTTAAACGGTAATTGTGGATTTGTTCCTGATGAACACATTCCTAATTACTTGTGAATAATAGTCCCTGCTCTGTGCAGTTCTGAGGTTATGACTTTAGGGAATGTAATGGCCAGATCCAATCTAAGGTCTCCCAGTAGCCTTACTACATACATAAATGTCTATCTCCTGGTCTGTGCAGATCTACAGGTTACATAGGAGATTTTATATATATATATATATATATATATATATATATATATATATATATAATTTTTGTTTATTAGATTCGTTTTTCATTAATCTTTTTGTGGTCACCTTCTCTCATGCACTCTGATTTAAGTTAATTATAGATTGTGTCCGCTGTTCTCCTGGGTGCTTTTCATTAGGTGTGTAGGTAACGGTCTCACCTATATAAGGTAAGTATAGATTGTGTCCGCTTTTCTCCTAGGTGCTTTACATTAGGTGTGTAGGTAACGGTCTCAGCTATATAAGGTAAGTTGCTGTGAGCTTTAGACCAGGTAGCAGCATACCTAAAGTGTAACACTAATGTGATAACTGTTTTTCTGGTAATTATTTTGAGCAATAGAGCAGAGCCTGCAGTATAGTGGGGTCCCTTGTCGGGGGCTGCAGGCTTAAATGCATTGGTCAGTAGGTGAACTAAATCTCCCCTGTTTATTATTGTTAGTTATTATAGTGAGTGCAGAGCCCCAGTGAGATAGATATAGGGCCATATGCAATTGCGGTCGAATTGCCGCAAATGTCGAAAAACGGGGCATTTTCGACAAAACTGATTCAACATTGCAATACAGTACTTTTCGACAAAAAAACGTCCGTTTCAGATTCAACTTTTTGCAATTCGACATGTCTGCAATGGTAAAAATGCGGCTTTTCGACAAAAGTATATTCAGTTGAAGAATGTCGATTCGACAACAGTGCTTTTTTCGACAGTTATTTCATCAATTTCAGTCCACCTCATTTTGCTGGCGTGATCGAATAAAAAATTTTAAAACATGTTTTTTTTTTTTTTTTTTATTGCTAATAGCATGTCTGTTTATATTAGAAGGGATTATCTACTTGGTTTGTCTATTTAGGAGCCACAAGTATTATTTAATATATTTTTTAAAACAATATTTTTTTTTTGTGTGTGTCCTATTTTTTTTGTAGTAGAACTACAGGTACCAGCGGGCCCGCTTTTCCCCCACATGCTGGTACTTGTGGTTCTCCAAGTACCAGCTTGCGTGTGAGGCTTGCAGGGACTTGTAGTTCTGCTACAAATAACAATATTATTTTTTTTGACACTTGGCTATCAGCCTCCTATCCGCCGTCCTTGGATGGGGGGGGACAGCCTCGGGCTTCACCCCTGGCCCTTGGGTGGCTAGAGGGGGGGACCCCTTGATTTAAGGGGTCCCCACTCCTCCAGGGTACCCCGGCCGGTGGTGACTAGTTAGGGATTTAATGCCACGGCCGCAGGGACCGGTATAAAAGTGTCCCCCGGCTGTGGCATTATCTCTCTAGCTAGTGGAGCCCATTGCTGGTGTGAAAAATACGGGGGACCCGTACGTCTATTGTCCCCCGTATATTTTGCACCAGGACCGGATGCATAGCCCGGTGCTGGTTGTTAAAATACGGGGGATCCCCTGTAATTTCCCCCCCCCCTCCCCCGTATTTTTACAACCACGACTGGCTTTTGAGGCTGGTTATGCTTAGGAGGGGGGACGCCACTGGTTTTTTTTATTAGGGTTTTTTAAACACTTTTGTGCCGTCCATGAAGTCGAATCCAGGACGCACATTATCGTCAATTGGTCCGTTTTTCGACAGCGGGACTGTCGAATCCGTCTTTTATTGAATATGTCGAATTCGGGTCCCCGCGGGAGGGTGTGTGACTGTCGAATTGTGCTGAATTAAAAAACGGTCAAATTCCGGCCGGAATTCGACCGCCATTGCATATACCCCATAATAAACTAATCCACAGCACTCGCCGTTCCTAGATTTGGGGTGCAACACAGTATGTGACCACATTGTTTAAATAAAATCACAGGGGCTCTGCACTCACTATATTAACTAACAATAATAAACAGTGGAGCATTAGTTCACGTATTGACCAATGCATTTAAGCCTGCAGCTCCCCCCCCCCCCCCCCCCAGATTATCGGCATTGTATCAATTAACACCCAATTAAAACCCAATGTTTTTTTATTACTTTATTCAGCTCTTTATACACTTAACTTTGTGTTTAATATTTCAACGATTTATCTTACATACTTTACTGTACTTAATAAAGGTCATATATTATTTATTAGTGCACAAACAGGACAGCACTTTCTCTTTGGTGATTTATTATAGCAGTGTCCATGTCACCTCTAGTAATCTCACATGGGCGTCCATGTCACCTCTAGTAATCCCACATGAGCTTCCATGTCACCTCTAGTAATCCCACATGAGCATCCATGTCACCTCTAGTAATCCCTCGTGAGCATCCATGTCACCTCTAGTAATCCCACATGAGCGTCTGAGTCACCACTAGTAATTCCACTTGAACGTCCTTGTCACCTCTAGTAATCCCACATGAGCGCCCATGTCACCTGTAGTAATCCCACATGAGCTTCTGTGTCACCTCTAGTAATTCCACATGATCGCCCATGTCACCTCTAGTAATCCCAAATGAGCGTCCATGTCACCTAATAATCCCCCATGAGCGTCCATGTCACCTCTAGTAATCCTACTTGAGCGTCCGTGTCACCTCTAGTAATCCCACTTGAGCCTTCAGTGTTGATCAAGCTCCAGTCTAAGCATCCTATCTTTTTTGTTTCTGTAATAAACATAAAAGCAATGATTACAGGTAAAAGAAAATGGCAGTTATAGAATTATATATTGTATCCTGTAACATCCTGGGTCTTGTCTGCTCATTTTATATATTAATGTATTTTATTTCCAGCAGATGGACCCACAAGCAGGAATATCTCAGAAGTACATCTAATGTTATCCCTGGATTGTGAAATAACAGATGACAGTAGACAGGATTCTCTAGGAGATAACTCCATTACCCCAATTATACATCCAGCTCTATCAGCTGATCCCTCTGATCCTGGGAAATGTTCTCCTGATCACTCTGATATTGGTGCATCTATTACAGCTCTGAGAGTAGATACAGTGTTTCCCTGTTCTACAGATGCCAAATGTTTTACACAGAACACAAACCTTATTACTCATCAGTCAGCTAAGGCAGGTGAGAGGCCATTTCCATGTTCTGAGTGTGGGAAATGTTTTTCATCTAAATCAAATCTTGTTAAACATCAGAGAAGTCACACAGGTGAGAAGCCGTATTCCTGTTCTGAGTGTGGGAAATGTTTTGCACAGAAATCAGCCCTTGTTACACATAAGAGAAGTCACACAGGTGAGAAGCCATATTCCTGTTCTCAGTGTATGAAATGTTTTGCACAGAAATCAAATCTTGTTACACATCAGAGAAGTCACACAGGTGAGAAGCCGTTTTCCTGTTCTGAGTGTGGGAAATGTTCTACATCGAAATCAAATCTTGTTACACATCAGAGAAGTCACACAGGTGAGAAGCCGTATTCCTGTTCTGAGTGTGGGAAATGTTTTGCATCGAAATCGGATCTTTTTAAACATCAGAGAAGTCACACAGGTGAGAAGCCGTATTCCTGTTCTGAGTGTGGGAAATGTTCTACATCGAAATCAAATCTTGTTGCACATCAGAAAAGTCACACAGGTGAGAAGCCGTATTCCTGTTCTGAGTGTGGGAAATGTTTTGCATCGAAATCAGATCTTGTTAAACATCAGAGAAGTCACACAGGTGAGAAGCCGTATTCCTGTTCTGAGTGTGGGAAATGTTTTGCACAGAAATCAGCCCTTGTTACACATAAGAGAAGTCACACAGGTGAGAAGCCATATTCCTGTTCTCAGTGTATGAAATGTTTTGCACAGAAATCAAATCTTGTTACACATCAGAGAAGTCACGCAGATGAGAAGCCGTATTCCTGTTCTGAGTGTGGAAAATGTTTTGCATCGAAATCGGATCTTTTTAAACATCAGAGAAGTCACACAGGTGAGAAGCCGTATTCCTGTTCTGAGTGTGGGAAATGTTCTACATCGAAATCAAATCTTGTTACACATCAGAAAAGTCACACAGGTGAGAAGCCGTATTCCTGTTCTGAGTGTGGAAAATGTTTTGCATCGAAATCAGATCTTGTTAAACATCAGAGAAGTCACACAGGTGATGAGCCGTATTCCTGTTCTGAGTGTGGGAAATGTTTTACATCGAAATCAAATCTTGTTACACATCAGAGAAGTCACACAGGTGAGAAGCCGTATTCCTGTTCTGAGTGTGGGAAATGTTTTACATCGAAATCAAATCTTGTTACACATCAGCGAAGTCACACAGGTGAGAAGCCGTTTTCCTGTTCTGAGTGTGGGAAATGTTTTGCACAGAAGTCAGCTTTTGTTAGACATCAGAAAAGTCACACAGGTGGGAAGCCGTATTCCTGTTCTGAGTGTGGGAAATGTTTTGCACGGAAATCAGTTCTTGTTAAACATCAGCGATTTCACAGGTGAGAAGCCATTTTCATGCTGTGAGAGAAATAAATCCGCCCTTGTTGAACATATTAGACATTACCCAAGTACGGAACCATTGAAATCTTCTGGAGTATAATTATCACTGTCATGCAATGTTCCTCAAGGGTCAATCCTATCTCCTATGCTTCATGCAATATACAGTCTGGTCCATATATATTGAGACATCGACACAATTCTCATATTTTGGGCTCTATACACCATCACATTTGATTTGAAATGAAACGAACAAGATGTGCTTTAACTGCAGACTTTCCGCTTTAATTTGAGGGTATTTACATACAAATCAGGTGAACAGTGTAGGAATTAAAATGGTTTTTATATGTGCCTCCCACTTTTTAAGGGACCAAAAGTCATGGTACAGACTAAACCTAAATCAAACTTTTACTTTTTAATACTTTGTTGCAAATCCTTTTGTCAATAACAGCCTGAAGTCTGGAACGCATAGACATCACCAGACGATGCTCTGCCAGGCCTCTACTGCAAATGTCTTCAGTTCCTGCTTGTTCTTGGGGCATTTTCTCTTCAGTTTTGTCTTCATCAAGTGAAATGCATGCTCAATCGGATTCAGGTCAGGTGATTGACTTGGCCATTGCATAACATTCCACTTATTTGCCTTAAAAAACGCTTTGGTTGCTTTCGCAGTATGCGTCGGGTCATTGTCCATCTGCACTGTGAAACGCCTTCCAATGAGTTCTGAAGCATTTGACTGAATATGAGCAGATAATATTGCCCGAAACACTTCAGAATTCATCCTGCTGCTTTTATCAGCAGTCACATTATCAATAAATACAAGGGAACCAGTTCCATTGGCAGCCATACATGCCCACGCCATGACACTACCACCACCATGCTTCACTGATGAGCTGGTATGTTTTGGATCATGAGCAGTTCCTTTCCTTCTCCATACTCTTTTCTTCCCATCACTCTGGTACAAGTTGATCTTTGTCTCATCTGTCCATAGGATGTTGTTCCAGAACTGTAAAGGCTTTTTCTCTGACGTCCTAAGTGGATGCTGGGACTCCGTAAGGACCATGGGGCGGCTCCGCAGGAGACTGGGCACAACTAAAGAAAGCTTTAGGACTACCTGGTGTGCACTGGCTCCTCCCTCTATGACCCTCCTCCAGACCTCAGAATCTTGTGCCCGGCCGAGCTGGATGCACACTAGGGGCTCTCCTGAGCTCCTAGAAAAAGAAAGTTTATTTTAGGTTTCTTATTTTCAGTGAGATCTGCTGGCAACAGACTCACTGCTACGAGGGACTAAGGGGAGAAGAAGCGAACCTACCTGCTTGCAGCTAGCTTGGGCTTCTTAGGCTACTGGACACCATTAGCTCCAGAGGGATCGAACACAGGCCCAGCCTCGGTCGTCCGGTCATAGAGACTATATATGTGTAAAATCCTCTGCCAGATATACCTACAAAAAAGCGTGAGAAGTCCGTAGAAAAAGGGGCGGGGCTATCTTCCCTCAGCACACTGGCGCAATTTTCCCTCACAGCTCCGCTTGAAGGATCGCTCCCAGGCTCTCCCCTGCAGTTTCCAGACTACATAGGGTAAAAAAGAGAGGGGGGGCACTAAATTTAGGCGCAATATTGTGTATACAAGCAGCTATTGGGAAAATCTCTCAGTTACAGAGCTAATCCCTGTGTATATATAGCGCTCTGGTGTGTGCTGGCATACTCTCTCTCTCTGTGTCCCCAAAGGGCTTTGTGGGGTCCTGTCCTCAGTCAGAGCATTCCCTGTGTGTGTGCGCGGTGTGTCGGTACGGCTGTGTCGACATGTTTGATGAGGAGGCTTATGTGGAGGTGGAGCAGATGCCGATAAATGTGATGTCACCCCCTGCGGGGCCGACACCTGAATGGATGGACTTATGGAAGGAAGTACATGAAAGTGTCAACTCCTTACATAAAAGGTTTGACGACATAGCAGATGTGGGACAGCCACCTTCTCAGCTCGTGCCTGCCCAGCTGTCTCAAAAGCCATCAGGGGCTCTAAAACGCCCGCTACCTCAGATGGCAGACACAGATGTCGACACGGATACTGAATCCAGTGTCGACGACGATGAGACTAATGTAACTTTCAATAGGGCCACACGTTACATGATTGAGGCAATGAAAAATGTGTTGCACATTGCTGATATTACCCCAGGTACCACAAAAAAGGGTATTATGTTTGGGGAGAAAAAACTGCCAGTGGTTTTTCCCCCTTCTGAGGAATTAAATGAAGTGTGTGAAGAAGCGTGGGCTTCCCCCGATAAGAAACTAGTAATTTCTAAAAGGTTACTAATGGCGTACCCTTTCCCGCCAGAGGATAGGTCACGTTGGAAAACATCCCCTAGGGTGGATAAAGCGCTCACACGCCTGTCAAAGAAGGTGGCACTACCGTCTCCGGATATGGCCGCCCTAAAGGAGCCTGCTGATAGGAAGCAGGAGGCTATCCTGAAGTCTGTATATACACACTCAGGCATTATACTGAGACCAGCTATTGCTTCAGCATGGATGTGCAGTGCTGCAGCTGCGTGGTCAGATTCCCTGTCGGAAAATATAGATACCCTTGACAGGGACACTGTATTGCTAACCATAGAGCATATAAAAGACGCAGTCTTATACATGAGAGATGCACATAGGAATATTTGCCGGCTGGCATCTAAAATAAGTGCAATGTCCATTTCTGCCAGGAGAGGGTTATGGACTCGGCAGTGGACAGGGGATGCAGATTCTAAAAGGCACATGGAAGTTTTGCCTTATAAAGGTGAGGAGTTTGGGGATGGTCTCTCGGACCTCGTTTCCACAGCGACAGCTGGGAAGTCAGCTTTTTTACCCCATGTTCCCTCACAGCCAAAGAAAGCACCGTATTATCAGGTACAGTCCTTTCGGCCCCAAAAAGGCAAGCGGGTTAAAGGCGCGTCCTTTCTGCCCAGAGGCAGAGGTAGAGGGAAAAAGCTGCAGCATACAGCCAGTTCCAAGGAACAAAAGTCCTCCCCCGCTTCCTCTAAGTCCACCGCATGACGCTGGGGCTCCACAGGCGGAGCCAGGTACGGTGGGGGCCCGTCTCAAGAACTACAGCAATCAGTGGGCTTGCTCACGGGTGGATCCCTGGATTCTTCAAGTGGTGTCTCAGGGATACAAGCTGGAATTCGAGACGTCTTCCCCTCGCCGTTTCCTCAAATCTGCCTTGCCAACAACTCCCTCAGACAGGGAGGCTGTGCTAGAGGCAATTCACAAGCTGTATTCCTAGCAGGTTATAGTCAAGGTGCCCCTCCTTCAACAAGGTCGGGGTTACTATTCCACAATGTTTGTGGTACCGAAACCAGATGGTTCGGTGAGACCCATTTTAAATTTTAAATCCTTGAACACATATATAAAAGATTCAAGTTCAAGATGGAATCGCTCAGGGCGGTTATTTCAAGCCTGGACGAGGGGGATTACATGGTATCACTGGACATCAAGGATGCTTACCTGCATGTCCCCATTTACCATCCTCACCAGGAGTACCTCAGATTTGTGGTACAGGATTGTCATTACCAATTCCAGACGTTGCCGTTCGGTCTGTCCACGGCACCGAGGGTATTTACCAAGGTAATGGCCGAAATGATGATACTCCTTCGAAAAAAGGGAGTTTTAATTATCCCGTACTTGGACTATCTCCTGATAAAGGCGAGGTCCAGGGAGCAGTTGTTGGTCGGGGTAGCACTATCTCGGGAGGTGCTACAACAGCACGGTTGGATTCTAAATATTCCAAAGTCACAGCTGGTCCCTACGACACGTCTACTGTTCCTGGGGATGGTTCTGGACACAGAACAGAAAAAAGTGTTTCTCCCGGAGGAGAAAGTCAAGGAGCTGTCATCTCTAGTCAGAGGCCTCCTAAAACCAAAACAGGTGTCGGTGCATCACTGCACGCGAGTCCTGGGAAAAATGGTAGCTTCCTACGAAGCAATTCCATTCGGCAGGTTCCATGCAAGGACTTTTCAGTGGGACCTGTTGGACAAGTGGTCCGGATCGCATCTTCAGATGCATCGGCTGATAACCGTGTCTCCAAGGACCAGGGTGTCTCTGCTGTGGTGGCTGCAGAGTGCTCATCTTCTAGAGGGCCGCAGATTCGGCATACAAGACTGGTGACCACGGATGCCAGCCTTCGAGGCTGGGGGGCAGTCACACAGGGAAGAAACTTCCAGGGACTATGGTCAAGCCAGGAGACTTCCCTACACATAAATATTCTGGAACTGAGGGCCATTTACAATGCCCTAAGTCAGGCAAGACCCCTGCTTCAAAACCAGCCGGTACTGATTCAGTCAGACAACATCACGGCAGTCGCCCATGTAAACCGACAAGAAGCAGGATGGCGAAGGACTCTCCGATGGGTGGAAAATCACATGTTAGCACTGTCAGCAGTGTTCATTCCGGGAGTAGACAACTGGGAAGCAGACTTCCTCAGCAGACACGACCTCCACCCGGGAGAGTGGGGACTTCATCCAGAAGTCTTCCAGCTGATTGTAAACCGTTGGGAACGGCCACAGGTGGACATGATGGCGTCCCACCTAAACAAAAAGCTAGAAAGATATTGTGCCAGGTCGAGAGACCCTCGGGCAATAGCTGTGGACGCTCTAGTGACACCGTGGGTGTATCAGTCGGTTTATGTGTTCCCTCCTCTTCCTCTCATACCCAAGGTACTGAGGATAATAAGAAAAAGAGGAGTAAGAACTATACTCATTGTTCCGGATTGGCCAAGAAGAGCTTGCTACCCGGAACTTCAAGAACTGATCTCAGAGGACCCATGGCCTCTGCCGCTCAGACAGGACCTGCTGCAGCAGGGGCCCTGTCTGTTCCAAGACTTACCGCGGCTGCGTTTGACGGCATGGCGGTTGAACACCGGATCCTAAAAGAAAAGGGCATTCCGGAGGAAGTCATTCCTACGCTGATTAAAGCTAGGAAAGATGTGACCGCAAAGCATTATCACCGCATATGGCGAAAGTATGTTGCTTGGTGTGAAGCCAGGAAGGCTCCAACGGAGGAATTTCAGCTAGGTCGATTTCTGCACCGGATCCTGAAGGAAAAAGGCATTCCGGAGGAAGTCATCCCTACGCTGATTAAAGCTAGGAAAGAAGTGACCGCAAACCATTATCACCGCATATGGCGAAAATATGTTGCGTGGTGTGAGGCCAGGAAGGCCCCAACGGAGGAATTTCAGCTGGGCCGTTTTCTGCACTTCCTACAGTCAGGGGTGACTATGGGCCTAAAATTGGGTTCCATTAAGGTCCAGATATCGGCTCTGTCGATTTTCTTCCAGAAAGAATTGGCTTCACTGCCTGAAGTTCAGACGTTTGTTAAGGGAGTGCTGCATATTCAGCCCCCTTTTGTGCCTCCAGTGGCACCTTGGGATCACAACGTGGTGTTGGATTTCCTAAAGTCACATTGGTTTGAGCCACTTAAAACCGTGGATTTGAAATATCTCACGTGGAAAGTGGTCATGCTGTTGGCCTTGGCTTCGGCCAGGCGTGTATCAGAATTGGCGACTTTGTCATGTAAAAGCCCTTATCTGATTTTCCATATGGATAGGGCAGAATTGAGGACTCGTCCCCAGTTTCTCCCTAAGGTGGTATCAGCTTTTCATTTGAACCAACCTATTGTAGTGCCTGCGGCTACTAAGGACTTGGAGGATCCAAGTTGTTGGACGTAGTCAGGGCCCTGAAAATTTATGTTTCCAGGACAGCTAGTGTCAGGAAAACTGACTCGCTATTTATCCTGTATGCACCCAACAAGCTGGGTGCTCCTGCTTCAAAGCAGACTATTGCTCGCTGGATCTGTAGCACGATTCAGCTTGCACATTCTGTGGCTGGACTGCCGCATCCAAAATCAGTGAAGTCCCATTCCACGAGGAAGGTGGGCTCTTCTTGGGCGGCTGCCCGAGGGGTCTCGGCTTTACAACTTTGCCGAGCAGCTACTTGGTCGGGGTTAAACACATTTGCAAAATTCTACAAGTTTGATACCCTGGCTGAGGAGGACCTAGAGTTCGCTCATTCGGTGCTGCAGAGTCATCCGCACTCTCCCGCCCGTTTGGGAGCTTTGGTATAATCCCCATGGTCCTTACGGAGTCCCAGCATCCACTTAGGACGTCAGAGAAAAAAAGATTTTACTCACCGGTAAATCTATTTCTCGTAGTCCGTAGTGGATGCTGGGCGCCCAACCCAAGCGCGGATTGTCTGCAATACTTGAATATAGTTATTGTTTAATTAAAGGGTTATTGTTGAGCCATCTGTTGAGAGGCTCAGTTATATTTCATACTGTTAACTGGGTATAGTATCACGAGTTATACGGTGTGATTGGTGTGGCTGGTATGAGTCTTACCCGGGATTCAAAATCCTTCCTTATTGTGTCAGCTCTTCCGGGCAAAGTATCCTAACTGAGGTCTGGAGGAGGGTCATAGATGGAGGAGCCAGTGCACACCAGGTAGTCCTAAAGCTTTCTTTAGTTGTGCCCAGTCTCCTGCGGAGCCGCTATTCCCCATGGTCCTTACGGAGTCCCAGCATCCACTACGGACTACGAGAAATAGATTTACCGGTGAGTAAAATCTTATTTTCTCTAATGTCCTAGTGGATGCTGGGGACTCCGTAAGGACCATGGGGAATAGATGGGCTCCGCAGGAGACAGGGCACTCTAAGAAAGAATTAGGCCTACTGGTGTGCACTGGCTCCTCCCTCTATGCCCCTCCTCCAGACCTCAGTTAGAATCTGTGCCCGGACAGAGCAGGGTGCATTTTAGTGAGCTCTCCTGAGTTTGCTAATAAGAAAGTATTTTGTTAGGTTTTTAATTTTCAGAGAGCTTCTGCTGGCAACAGACTCTCTGCTACGTGGGACTGAAGGGAGAGAAGCAAACCTACTAACTGCAGCTTAGTTGCGCTTCTTAGGCTACTGGACACCATTAGCTCCAGAGGGATCGAACACAGAAACTTAACCTAGGCCGTCCGTTCCCGGAGCCACGCCGCCGCCCCCCTCGCAGAGCCAGAAGACAGAAGCCGGCGGGTGAAGCAAGAAGACGTCAAAATCGGCGGCTTAAGACTCCTGTCTTCACATGAGGTAGCGCACAGCACTGCAGCTGTGCGCCATTGCTCCCACATTACACCCACAGACTCCGGTCACTGTAGGGTGCAGGGCGCAGGGGGGGGCGCCCTGGGCAGCAATTGAGTACCTCCTGGCAAAATAGGGCATATATACAGCTGGGCACTGTATATATGCATGAGCCCCCGCCAGTATTTACACAAAATCGCGGGACAGAAGCCCGCCGCTGAGGGGGCGGGGCTTCTTCCTCAGCACTAACCAGAGCCATTTTCTCTCCACAGATCCGCTGAGAGAAGCTCCCCAGGCTCTCCCCTGCACGGTAGAAGAGGGTAAAAAGAGAGGGGGGGCACATAAATTTGGTGCAAAAACAGTATACAGCAGCTACTGGGTTAACACTAAGTTACTGTGTGATTCCTGGGACATATAGCGCTGGGGTGTGTGCTGGCATACTCTCTCTCTGTCTCTCCAAAGGGCCTTATGGGGGGAACTGTCTTCAAATAGAGCACCCCCTGTGTGTGTGGTTTGTCGGCACGTGTGTGTCGACATGTCTGAGGTAAAAGGCTCCCATAAGGAGGAGATGGAGCAAATATGTGTGTGAGAGGGTGTCTCCGTCGACAACGCCGACACCTGTTTGGATATGTGTAATTAAGTGCTAAGGTGAATTTATTGCACAAAAGATTAGAGAACGGACAGGAAATCTACCCATGTCTGTCCCTATGGAGCAGAAACCTTCAGAGTCTCAAAATGCTCACTATCCAGAATAATAGACACTGATGTTGACACGGAGTGTGACTCCAGTGTCGACTACGATAATGCAAAGTTACAGCCAAAATGGCAGAAAAGTATTCAATATATGATTATTGTAATAAAAGATGATTTGCATATCACTGATGACTCATCTGTCCCTGACACAAGGGTACACATGTTTAAGGGGAAGAAAGCTGAGGTAAATTTCCCTCCTCATGAGGAAAAAGAGCGGGAATCTCCAGACAAGAAGCTGCAGCTTCCCACAAAGAATTCTCAGGCAGTATCCTTTCTCCACTAGAGCCAGGATATGATGGGAATCTTCCCCTAGGGTGTCACGTTTGCCCAAAAGGTAACCCTGACGTAACAGCTATTCTCAGGGATCCTGCAGATAGCGTACACATTCTGGTAAACTACTCAGAACGGCGGTTGGGTCGGCATGGGTTTATAGCGCTGTGGCGGCGTGGATTAATTGAGACCCTAGTATGTACATATATGTATTTATATATATATATATATATATATGGAGATATGTTAATTTTTCAATGTGTAGATGTATTTTAACTATTTGTGCTGCTCAAGATCAATTATACTGCTGTGCTATAAATTGTATGGGACGCCGTTGTTAGCCACACCCCCTGACGAAGTCTTGTGACAAAACGCGTTGGGCGTGGCCAGCAGGACGAGGTACTTGGATCCAGCGTTTGAATTGTCGGCGCGTGTGGTCCGTGAATTGAGTCCGTGCGGCTAGAAGGATTTAGCGGCTGTTGGTATCCGGAGAGCGACGGGGTTCATCGGTGTGGGTATCCGGAGTCTACACTGATGATCGACATCGCGCTGGTTATTTTATACTTTGAATGTACGTGAGTGATTATGATGCCAGTAAACTACTTGTGATTTTATACTCACCATTGCGCCCTCCATTATTCTCTTTTCTGCATGTGCTGAGGAGTACGGGTTTACTCCTAAAGAAGGATTGCTGCAGTGATACATATGGACTGACATATACTTCAAAGACTTTATTTGTTGGATTGCGCGACTACTTTCTGTTTAAATATATATATATATATATATATATAAAAGATGCTGTCTTAAGAGAGATATATATATATATATATATATATATATAATAAAACATGCCAAAAGAGACGTGTATACTTGGTCCTAGAGTCAAAGCTATGTCGATTTCTACTTGATGTGTCCTGTAGAATATGCAATGGACAGAGGATGCCGACATAAGAGGCATATAGAATGCTGAGGATTGTGTGGAGAAGGGTTCTCGGACCTGGTCTCTACCGCTATAGCTGGTAATTCTGATATTTGCCTTATATTCCTGCACAGCCTAGGAAAGCAAGTCATTATCAAATGCAGCCTTCCGAACAAAGAAACAAAGTACGAGGTGCGTCCTTTCTTGCCAGAAGCGGGGGCAGAGGAAAGAAGCTGCACAACACAGCTAGGTCCCAGGAACAGAAGTCCTTCCCGGCCTCTACAAAAATCCACTGCATGTCGCTGGAGCTCCACAGGCGGAACTAGGCCCGGTGGGGGCACACTTTCGTAAGTTCAGCCACAAGTGGGTTCACTCCCTATTAGATCCCTGGGCAATAGATATTGTGTCTCCGGGATACAAGCTGGACATTGAGAAGATGCCCCCTCACTGACGGCCCTGCCGGCTTCCCCCTGCGAGAGGGAAACAGGGTTAACTGCAATTCACAAGTAGTATCTTCAACAGGTGGTGGTCAAGGTTCCCTTCCTTCAACAAGGAAGGTGTTATTATTCGACCAGGTTGTAGTCATGAAACCGGAAGGTTCGGTCAGACCCATATTGAATTTAAAATCCCTGAACATATACCTGGAAAGGTTCAAGTTCAAGATGGAATCGCTCAGAGCGGTCATCGCAAGCCCGGAAGGGGGGGATTTTATGGTGTCTCTGGACATAAAGGATGCATACCTTCATGTCCCCATTTATCCACCTCATCAGGCGTACCTCAATTGCGGTACGGAATTGTCATTACCAATTTCTGACGTGGCCGGTTGGTCTCTCCAAGGCCCCGAGAATTTTCACCAAGGTAATGGCGGAAATGATGGTGCTCCTGCGGACGCAAGGTGTCACTATTATCACGTTCTTGGTCGATGATCTCATAAGAGCGAGATTGAGAGAGCAGTTGCTGAACAGCGTATCACTTTCTCTGGAAGTGTAACGGCAACACGGCTGGATTCTATGTATTCCAGAGTCGCAGTTGGTTCCTACAGCTCATCTGCCTCTTCTAGGCATGATCCTAGACACAGACCAGAAGAGGGTTTATCTCCCGATAGAGAGAGCTCAGGAGCTAGTGACACTGGTCGGGAATCTATTGAAACCAAAACTGGTGTCAGTGCATCACTGCACTCGAGTCCTGGGAAGGATGGTGGCATCATACGAGGCCATTCCCTTAGGCAGGTTCCATGCGAGGACCTTCCAATGGGACTTACTGGACGAGTGGTCTGGATCACATGTTCAGATGCATCGGTTAATTACCCTATCCCCCAGTGCCAGGGTGTCTCTCCTGTGGTGGCTGCAGAGTGCTCATCTTCTCGAAGGTCGCAGATTCGGCATTCAGGACTGGGTCCGGGTGACCACGGATGCAAGCCTCTGAGGGTGGGGGGCAGTCACACAAGGAAAACAATTTCCAAGGGCGGAGGTCAAGTCAGGAAACTTGCCTTAACGTATATATCCTGGAATTAAGGGCCATATGCAATGCCCTAAGTCAAGCGGAGAACTTGCTTCGCGAAAAAACTGTGCTGATTCAGTCAGACAACATCACAACAGTGACTCATGTAAACCGCCAAGGTGGCACAGGGAGCATAGTGGTGATGGCGGAGGCCACCAGAATTCTTCGCTGGGCGGAGAATCACGTAAGAGCACTGTCAGCAGTGTTCATTCCGGGAGTGGATGACTGGGAAGCAGACTTCCTCAGCTGGCACGACCTCCACCCGGGAGAGTGGGGATTTCATCAAGAAGTCTTCACGCAGATTGCAAGGCAGTGGGAACTGCCACAGGTGGGCATGATGGCATCCCGCCACAACAAAACGCTACAGAGATATTGTGCCAGGTCAAGAGACTCTCAGGCGATAGCTGTAGACGCACTAGTGACACCGTGCGTGTTCCAGTCGGTTTATGTGTTTCCTCCTCTTCCTCTCATACCCAAGGTGCAGAGAATCGTAAGGAAAAGAGGAGTGAGAACAATACTTATTGCTCTGGATTGGCCAAGAAGGATTTGGTATCTGGAACTGCAAGAAATGCTCACAGAGGACCCATGGCCTCTGCCTCTCAGACAGGATCTGTTGTAACAGGGGCCCTGTCTGTTCCAGGACATACCGCGGCTGCGTTTGACGGCATGGCGGTTGAACGCCGGATCCTAGCAGAAAAAAGGAATTCCGGATGAGGTTATTCCTATGCTAATAAAGGTTAGGAAGGACGTGACGGCTAAACATTATCACCGTATATGGCGAAAATATGTTGCTTGGTGTGAAGCCTGGAATGCTCCTACAGAGGAATTCCAGCTGGGCCGTTTCCTTCACTTTCTACAGTTGTGAGTGACTTTGGGCCTAAAATTGGAGTCCATAAAGGTCCAGATTTCGGCCCTATCTATTTTCTTTTAGAAAGAACTGGCTTCTCTTCCTGAAGTTCAGACTTTTGTAAAGGGAGAGCTGCATATTCAACCCGTTTGTGCCTCCAGTGGCACCTTGGGATCTTAATGTGGTGTTGAGTTTCCTGAAATCACACTGGTTTGAGCCACTTAAAACCGTGGAGTTAAAATTTCTCACGTGGAAGGTGGTTATGCTGTTAGCCTTGGCTTCAGCTAGGCGTGTGTCAGAATTGGCGGCTTTATCACATAAAAGCCCCTATCTGGTTTTCCATATGGACAGGGCAGAATTGCGGACTCGTCCGAAATTGCTGCCAAAAGTAGTGTCATCTTTTCATATGAACCAACCTATTGTGGTGCCTGTGACTACTCGTGACTTGAAGGATTCCGAGTTATTAGATGTAGTCAGGGCTTTGAAGGTTTATGTAGCCAGAACGGCTAGAGTCAGGAAAACTGAGTCACTGTTTATCCTGTATGCATCCAACAAGCTGGGTGCTCCTGCTTCAAAGCAAACTATTGCTCGCTGGATCGGTAACACGATTTAGCAGGCGCATTCTGCGGCTGGATTGCCGCGTCCAAAATCAGTAAAGGCCCATTCCACAAGGAAGGTGGGCTCTTCTTGGGCGGCTGCCCGAGGGGTCTCGGCATTACAGCTTTGCCGAGCAGCTACTTGGTCGGGTTCAAACACTTTTGCAAAGTTCTACAAGTTTGTTACCCTGGCTGAGGAGGACCTTGTGTTGATCATTCGGTGCTGCAGAGTCATCTGCACTCTCCCGCCTGTTTGGGAGCTTTGGTATAATCCCCATGGTCCTTACGGAGTCCCCAGCATCCACTAGGACGTTAGAGAAAATAAGATTTTACTTACCGGTAAATCTATTTCTCGTAGTCCATAGTGGATGCTGGGTGCCCGTCCCAAGTGCGGACTTCTTCTGCAATACTTGTATATAGTTATTGCTTATATAAGGGTTATTTTATGGTTGCATCAAGTTTATCTGATGCTCTGTTTGTTCATACTGTTAACTGGGTAAGCTTATCACGAGTTATACGGTGTGATTGGTGTGGCTGGTATGAGTCTTACCCTGGATTCCAAAATCCTTTCCTTGTAATGTCAGCTCTTCCGGGCACAGTTTCCTTAACTGAGGTCTGGAGGAGGGGCATAGAGGGAGGAGCCAGTGCACACCAGTAGTCCTAATTCTTTCTTAGAGTGCCCTGTCTCCTGCGGAGCCCGTCTATTCCCCATGGTCCTTACGGAGTCCCCAGCATCCACTACGGACTACGAGAAATATATTTACCGGTAAGTAAAATCGTATTTTTAGATGTTGTTTGCAAACTCTAATCTGGTCTTCCTATTTTTGTGGCTCACCAATGGTTTACATCTTGTGGTGAACCCTCTATAATTCACTCTTATGAAGTCTTCTCTTGATTGTTGTTCTTTCTTAAGAATGTTCCAAACAGTTGATTTGGCCACACCTAATATTTTTGCTATCTCTCTGATGTGTTTGTTTTGATTGTTTAGCCTAATGATGGCTTGCTTTACTGATAGTGGCAGCTCTTTGGATCAAATTAGAAATGCAAATGTCACAGCTGGAATCTACTCCTGACCTTTTACCTGCTTAATTGATGATGAAATAATGAGGGAATAGCCCACTCCTGTCCTTGAAATAGCTTTTGTGTCGATTTGTCCCATTACTTTTGGTCCCTTAAAAAGTGGGAGGCACACATAGAAACCGTTGTAATTCCTACACTGTTCACCTGATTTGGATGTAAATACCCTCAAATTAAAGCAAAAAGTCTGCAGTTAAAGCATATCTTGTTTGTTTCATTTCAAATCCATTGTGGTGGTGTATAGAGCCCAAAATATGAGAATTGTGTTGATGTCCCAATATTTATGGACCTGACTGTATATGCTACCACTGGGTGATATAATCAGACATCATGGCCTGGTCTACCACTGCTATGCAGATGACCTGCTTTTTACTCCATGTACTAAGAACCTAATACCAATCCTAAATGGTCTAGCTGAGCGCCAGGGGTGGATGATGCCAGTTGGCTTTGACTCAGTCTTTGTGAAACATAATAGAAGCTCCCCAACAAAGGACAAGACTACAGCTTTACCAACCATCTGGATTTATGCTTTGGTGTTCAGAATTGAAAATACTGAATATGTGATGAATCTTTGTGTTGTCCTGGTATGTGGCTGACACAGACATCAGGTATCCGCCAACATACAAATCCACATTCTTCCATCTGTGGACCATAGCCAGAATCAAGCACTTGATTCCCTCAGAAGTTCATAGACTACTGCAATGCCATCTACCTGGGTCACCCAGCAAGAGAATTACAGAGCTTGCAGCTAGTACAGAATGCAGCAGCCAAGCTGTTACCTAACCAGCCCGTTCCTGCCGCATAACACCCATTCTCTACTCCCTTCACCGGCTGCCTGTAAGATGACAAATCTATTTCAGAATTGGCTAACTGACCTTCCCAGCCCAACATTACATGGTCCTAGGTACTAGAAGCAGCTTCTGCCTCCTTACTACACTGCTTGCTTGCTTCTACAGATGGACTGTTACCAGCAGTACCAAGAATCTCCTGTCATTCATAAGGGTCAAACTTTTAGTTTTGCAGCCCTGACCATGGAACTCACTGCCTTGCACAGTCCAAGAGGCCTCCACTCTAGAGACCTTCACAAGCAGACTGATGACTGTTACGCTTTTCATTAATGTACTTACAGATGGGTCCTCCATTATCTTGACTGTTTCTGCACCTAGACGGAGGTTTAGTCACACCTAGGCGATAGCTTAGGTTCCTGAGTTTAATCACAGACAGGCGCGTTGAGGCATGACTGGATACTCAGCATGCAATACACATCTCCACCACTGGGTGGCTAATGCTTCACTAATCCAGTACTTTAGTTTGAATAGCAGCGGATTGGTCTACAGTACAAGCTCTGGCAAATGGTCAGTGACGACTGTAATGTTAATATACAGTCCTGTACTGCATAGTGTACACACAGATGGTGACCAATGGTCAGACGGACAGAATAAAAAAGAAAAATAGTTTATTCAGACGCAAATGAACATGTTAAAACACTTGTGTAAGCAGACGCAACTAATCAGAGAACACGTGTGTATGCAGACGCACCTAATGTGTGAAAGGAATAATGTAGCAAATTGACTTTACAGTATGTAAAATGCACAAAATGAGCATCCGAGTCCCCTAATGGCATAAACAAACACCAATAGGAAGGAATCGCTCTTTGCAGTACTTTTACAAATGAACTTGAGAATCTTCCATGCAGTGTTGTGGGCTAGCGATGAAGGCTCCCGTCTGCCGCACTGAGAGTCCCAGGTTCGATTCCCAAAATGTCAGGTTTTTTTTGTGTTCCTGTGATATTCACTTTATTATTATTTTTTTCTGTGTAATCCATTGTAAAACATTTAAAGGAAGGGTGCACACAGGTTTAAATCTGCAGGAGTGACTCATTTGCTATTTAAAATACACCGCGGTAATGAGCATGTATAGACATACCAGTTAATATAAATTAGTATATTCTGACGCAACTAACTGTTCGAGCAACACAGTACTGTACATTGTCGGCGTTAAAGAATCTGTGTTGTGAGAATCTGTGTTGTACATTATAAGCTGTTCGTGCTTATTAGTACTCTAAGAGAAAAAACTGTACAGAGATACTAAGGACAGTGATTTGGCATCCAGGAACTTAGGGAGGAGCTTTTATTTCTCTCCATTATACTTAATACTACGGGATTTGGATGCTCACATATCCCAAACATCAACAGACCATACTGTATCTGTAACTTGTTCGTTTGCATCTGTATATGCTGTACTATTTGAGTCTGTACTGTATATACTGTTATAGACTGTATGACATAATGTAGCGTAATGAGACGCACCAGTAAAGTAGTTCTTACGCTGTAGTTCAGTATTGAATTTTAATGGAGACCACACGCTTGCGAATTGGTGATTTTAAAAAGCGACATCTGGTGGATGATCTTTGGTATTACACTCAATGGTAACGCCAAACGCTTAGTGCGCCTCCCTTTACTAGGCGCGCCTCCTTGCGCCCAGGTACGCTGCATATGCCTGATCGTGACTAACGCCTCAGACAGCCAAGATAACGGAGGACCGATCTGTATATTTACTTCCTAAATAATACATCCCAAATGCTTAGGTCTTTTTTCTGCTGTTTATTTTGTATCTTGTGCTTTGTGTAAATGTGAATGTCTAATACCAGTTTCCACAATCTGTATTGCTGCACGACAATATGGCGGCCATTGGAACGTGTTTTCACTTCTAGTTTGCCTAACTTGTTGCAGACACTCATCTTGATCAGGAGTGCTGAGTGTTTTCTGATACAAGATCCTGTCCATATATACCCTGTACATTATCATGTGCATTAGTCACCCGGGTTCCATCTACGGTGGTTTGTTGTATGTTACATCTATATGGTGCGGATACTCCTCTGTATGATTTCATAATAAAAGCTTTTGTCTGCATCTAATTATTATATTAAAGCTTTTATTTTTTATTCTGTTTTATATTCCCGTCTGAGTAATTACGCCATAATGTCTAATCTCGGAGTGGACCCCAGAAGATGTAAAGAATCCGTGTAAGTTTTCCATCATTCTGTTTCGTGTAAGCATACAGGTAAGTGATGGCACGGTGGTCACTGACCGTCACATTCCGGTGGTATAATGGAAGTGGACTGTCTGGGCTTATTCTAGTCTACTGCAGAAATAAAAAACTCAGCCTTTATCCTGCTTAAAAAAATGACAAAGCCCATAAATCAAGCTTGGTCGGACAAGACAGAAGCCACATTAATGGTGGCACATCATATAGGCTGAGGACCCATGCTTCTGGGATATATGGCATAACTCCCTCTTCACCCACAAAAACCTTCCCTTCACCATTCACAATGTCCACCATTGCCCCTTCAGAAGGGACACAACTTTCCTTTGCTTGTTCCACCTCCACAGAGCCCAGGACCATCTCCATGACCATTTCATCTTTATCTGGAGGCCTGGCATCTGGGAGGTTTGTGGCCTGAGATGACCACAGAACCACCAGGTAGTGGGCAAGAAGAATCCACAGACTCCCCAGGAACTGGAGAGTCCAAAGATCCACCCCACATGAGGCAGAGAAGGGTCAACCACAGGGTCTGGCTCACATATTTCCTTCCTAAAAGCTGCTCTTTACCCAGTTTGGTACCTGTGGGCTCCCACTCCAATTTCCCTTGAGAGTCCTTACCCTCACTAATCCCTTCTGAGCCTACTAGTTCCTTCCCCTTCCAACCACTCCTCCTTTTTAAGCTTTTCACCACCTGCTGTGTGAGTCCCATCCAACTACTCCATTCCTTGACTCATTGGTGTAGCAACCCCCTTCTCCCCTCCACCCCCACCACACTGCTACACTGCAGTTAAGCTGTGAGACTTGCTGCTAGCAGTACTCACTACTCAGCACACACACTCACATCATGATGCAACAGCTGTGCCAGAGATACTGTCTGACAACCAGGACGAGACACTCCCAGAAAGGCATGTATGTATGAGTACGGAGAGAGTGGGCGCAGTGGGGCTGCATGACTGACAGCTGAGCCTGTCACGTCAGTGAGGTGGATGGGCATCCCATTCCGAGCTGGAGCAGCACACTATTTGTAAGAGCCGCAGAAGTCTGTAAATGATGGGAAATAAACATCTGGCCCATGGCTACTGTGAGGAAATGAGAGGTCTGTGACAATATAGCTATGCCTCATTTCTCATGTCAAATATGTACTTTTTATCCCCATATCCCTATACATTCAATTCATCTGTTTGCTCATTCTCCTTAACATGTCCATTACTGCTCACCCAATATTGTGTATAAATCAACCTTAATATTGTTAATATATCCAATTGTGTTACGTTATCTGTTACCCTTTGGATAATGTATTCATGTTAGACCTAGTTTTCTATTGTTTACTACCACCACAGTGGACACTCAAAGGGTGAGTCATATAAGGTACCATTGTCCCTTTTTGTTTACTCCCTATTGTCCAACAGTGAGTTGACCAGACATGGTTGCTCTCTGGCTGATGTAATCACCTTGATCAGAATATGTATTGTATTCCAATGCTGTAAGATCCTTAGACAGAGAAGTCACACAAACCCCATGTAATATGAAGCTTCTGGGGGTATAAGTAGAGCTAACCAGAGAGCTGAAAGAGATTCTATGCTCCTTGACTAAGAAGTGATGTTCTGTCAGGAGTTTGTGGTGGGCATTGTCATGTGGAATTGGATTACAGAGGTGTGCTGAGCTGTTTCTAACCCATTCTGTTCAATAAACCACTGTTGGTTTTTCATCTACCACTGTGCCTGAGTGATTTGGAACCCAGTATCTTCACAGCTACTATCGATGGCGGGTAACTTCCTGGCTGTCTGCCTTTGATGGTAAAACTATATATCGGGTATAGACCATCAATGATTCCTGATCATCAATGGATGATGGCCAATCCTAGAACACCCTGAGAGACCACAGCCACCACCAGATCCACAAAGTGTACCTAGAAGCTGCCACATCTGGCACTTTGTTACCCGTCCTCAGATCTACCTTCTCCTACAGAGTCACCTCTCCACATCTAAGCTGGAACTCTGCAGGTTTCCTTCACCACCAGCTTTGATCTCCATTGCATCAGCATCCTGGCCAACCTCACACAGGTCCATGGAATCAGCATTATGATAACTTTTGACTCTTTATTTGCTGCAACTGCTGTATAAATCCTGTGATTTCCTCCAGCTTATTAACCAGCTGCACCAGCTCCTCATTTCACGTAACTCTCCCAGCTGCTGTAACAGTTGTTTCTCCTGCAGGGTCCACAGGTTATCCACAGGATAACATTGGAATATGATGATGCGACAGCAGATTTGCACCAAATGGTCAAAGCTTTTGGCCTCCCAGCATGCAGTGGGCCCATCCATATATCCCCACCTCCTGGCTCAGGCAAATCAGTTTTTTGTTTGGTGTGGCAGGAGCGAGACCATGGTCAAGAGGGCTGCTGGTTTTTAGCAGCCATAAGCATTCTTATTTTATTTTTATAGTCTTTTTCTTGAGTGATCTTTCTAAAAAGCATCTTACACGCACCTTAGAAAGAGTCGCTCCAACAATTCCCCGCCGAGTTGTGACGATGCTTACCCACGTGTACAGTGCCTTTTTGGCGGGAGTCTATGTCGGATATACTAGCAAGTCCAGCAGAAGTTACCCGGCTGTGGCCGGAGCATGGGGAGAAGGTAAGGCATCGGTTCTGCTTAGAGGGGGAACATGGACACAGCTGCACTGTTTTGGAGGTGACTACCAGTCACTGATGTGGCTGCCACCTAGGGTGGTAGCTAGGCCTTCGGGATCATAGGCTAGGCCTATGATCATAGTACTAGGCCTTCGGGATCATAGGCTCCAGAGGTAGTATGAGGCCACGATCCCTGGGATTGATGTCAGCAGTGGAGAGTCAGACTCTCCCCTGGTTGCCCCTCCCCTGGTTCATGACCAGTTTCCTCCGAGTCTCCCGCCATGAACGTTTTTCCGGCTTCCGTCTGAGACGCTGTGTATCTAAAAGGACCCAGTCGCAGCATAGGCGGCTGTGTAACTGGTGCGGCAGTGTTCTCTTGGGCGTCTGTGTTCACTGTAGGTTCACGGGGCGAGTGTGTACACTATTAGCATCTGGATCCACTCAGCGTTTGCTAACGTATTGATCAGTCCTGGAAGCGGGGTGAGTCTCCCTGTATCACACTCTACTGAGCCGGGTAATACAGCACTAAGTCTCTATCTACCTTTTGAGTATGAATAGTTGAATAAGTGCCGGATATGAGTCTAATAATTATTACTGTTGTTTCTTTTGCTATGCGTCTGAATACGGTTAAACTCCTATATAAGGTAATAGTTACATAGTTACATAATTAGTGAGGTTGAAAAGAGGCAAAATGCCCATCGGGTTCAACCTGTATTCTGTGATCAGCTGATCATATTATAATGTACCTGCTGATGTAATGCTTAGTACCAATTGACAACAATGATTCTTACCACTCCCAGTTTAATGTCACTGTGGTAAATGCTATAACCCTGGATACTCTTTCCAGTTAGAAATTTGTCTAATTGGTTTTTAAATGCATTTACAGAGTCTGCCATTACTATCTTCTCCGGCAGGAAGTACCACATTATTATTGCCCTTACCTACGTTGTATATGGAATTTTCTTTCCTCTAGCCTCAGCGAGAGCCCACGTGTCCTATACAGAGTTCTTTTAATAAACAAATCCGCTGTTAGCTCCTTGTGCTGACCCTTTACATATTTGAAGATATTAATGTCACCTCTTAGTCGCTGCGTACTCCAGAGACTCTAACCCTTTAATCAATTTAGTAGCCCGCCTTTGAACCCTTTCTAGTTCTCTTATCTTTTTTATAATATGGTGCCCAAAATTGAACACAATATTGTGTTTTTTGTCCCAAAATGCATAATTTAGCATTTTTCTATATTGAACCTCATTCCCCATTTAGACGCCCAGGCTTCAAGTTTAAATAAGTCATTTTGTAGAGACTCCACATCGCTATATGAATGAATTACCTTACACAGCTTAGAATCATCCACAAAGATTGACACTGTGCTTTCCAGGACTATTTCTAGATTGTTGATAAATATATTGAACAGTAGCGGGCCAAGTACGGACCCTTGTGGTATTCTGCTGACTACTAGTGCCCAGCTGGAGAACATCCTGATGACCGCTACTCATTGTGCTATGTTATCCAGCCAATTACCTATCCATGTACAAATAGTATATCCTAGACCAAGTTCCCTTAATTTGATGATCAGTCTCCTGTGAGGCACTGTTTCAAAGGCCTTTTCAAAATCTAAATACACGACATCCACTGCTTTTCCCTGATCTAGATTCTCGCTCACTTCCTCGTAGAAGCTAATTAAGTTAGTTTGACATGATCTGTCCCTTACAAACCCAGGCTGACTTTTGCTAATAATCTTATTAACCTGCAGATAATCCTCTATGCTATCCCTCAAGATACCTTCCAATAATTTGCCCACTATAGAGGTTAAGATAACTGGTCTATAATTACCAGGATTATTTTTAGCTCCCTTTTTAAATAAAGGCACTACCTCCGCTATGCGCCAATCCTTAGGTACCTTGCCTGATCTGATTGATCTGTGGAAAATCAAGTATAGGGGTTTTGTGTTATGCACACCAGTGCCAGCAGGAATGTACTGGTGTCTGAATGGAGAGGGATGCAAAACAAATGAACTCACAGACAGACTGGGGAATATGACATTACATACACAGAAGGTGATAGAGTAAAAAATAAACACAAAGTGAACAGAGAAGCCCAAAGGCTAAGAAACTGGGTGTCTCCCTAGTATTAGGAATGCTCAGATGGAAAGAAGCGAGATGTTGTGATTTAATATGTAGAGAACCCGAAATGCTGTTGCTAAGGGCAACAGCAAAACCCTAAAGGGTTACCAATGGGTGTGGCAGTAAACTCCTTTGTCAGAGATGGAATAATAGACACAAGGAGAGTCTCCACAATCCTAGTCCTCACTTGCAGTGCACTGGTTCAGCTTACTGCCACTAAACTGACACCTGAACACCTTGCACAGTGAGAAAGGATTTTGGCAGGCAAGTCTGAGAATACAGCCGCAAACCTGCTTGGTTCACAGAGTAACTCCCAGCTGGTAGCAAAAGAAACCCAGCAGGTTAAACGACTGACTCCAGTCTTACTGCTAGGTCTGGATTGGCAGAGTGTAGTACCAAATCCCAAGGCCTATTTGCAGTAAGCAACAAACAAATACAAAGTTACACAGTACTAGCTAACTTTCAGGAACTGACTAACCAACAAAGATTCAGCAGCATCTGCCTAACCTGAGAAGAGGGTTTATATAGCAGGTGCTGTCCACGCCCCACTCAGACCTCACAGACTGTAAGCACAAAAACCAGCACCGGATCCCCTGCCGTGCACAGAGCCTGTAACCACTGCACAGCAAAAGACCCGGACCGGAGTATCAGCTGTGCTCAGGTTACTCCGCTAGCACTTGTCTCCCAGTTGCCATGACGACGTGGCAGCACAGGGCAGGAGACCCTAACATCTCCAAAAGGAGAGAGTAGGAGAAATAGTCGGGTGGGGTTGCGGAAGCTTGGGTAAGGTCGGGAGCCAAGGGAAAATTTCAGGGTATAGATGAACATATAGGCCTTCCAAGGGGATCCGGTCTGACGATCAACAGTATCTAGGTCGACAATGTTTAGGTCGACCACTATAGGTCGACAGTCACTAGGTCGACATGGATGGAAGGTCAATAGGGTTTCTAGGTCGACATGTGCTAGGTCGACAGGTCTAAAGGTCGACATGAGTTTTTCACAATTTTATTTCTTTTTTTAAATTTTTTCATACTTAACGATCCACGTGGACTATGATTGGAATGGTAATCTGTGCCGAGCGAAGCGGTAGCAGAGCGAAGGCACCATGCCCGAAGCATGGCGAGCGAAGCAAGCCATGTGAGGGGACGTGGTGCACTGATTTGGGATCCCGGTCACTCTACGAAGAAAACGACACCAAAAAAAATCCTCATGTCGACCTTTAGACCTGTCGACCTAGAAACCCTGTCGACCTTCCATCCATGTCGGTCTAATGACTGTCGACCTAGAGTGGTCGACCTAAACTTTGTCGACCTAGATACTGTCGATTTGATGAACCACACCCCTTCCAAGACCACCCATTGTTTAACCCCCCGACTCCTGGTCCAGTCCAAGACCCTATTTAAGAGGATTGCATGGTAATAGTTTTTAATATCTGGGAGTTGAAATCCACCTTTTTTAGGCGGGCGAGTCAGGACTGATCTACCAATTTTGGACCTCTTACGGAGCCAAATAAATTGTTGGATCAAGGATCTTACGGTCTGGAACCAGGAATCCGGGATTCGGATTGGTAAGGTCTGGAGGAGATAGAGCAATTTGGGTAATGTGGTCATCTTTACAACATTAATTCTGCCTAGCCATGAAAGATTATGGTGTTGCCATCTGCAGTAGTCATTTCTAATGGTTTGGAGAATAGGGTAGAAGTTCAGGGACAGCAGACGTGATAAATCGCTGGGAAGCTGAACTCCTAGGTACGTGATGTGACAAATGATGATACAAAGAACAAAAATCAGGGGGGACAAGGGACAGCCTTGTCTCGTTCCATTACTTAGAGTAAAGTTGTCAGAAAGAATCCCATCAACCAGCACTCGAGCCAATGACCGTGTATAGAGGGATAATATCCTGTGGAGGGCTTGTGGACCCAACCCAATGTGCTCCAGTACCGCCCTCATAAAATCCCAATTGACTCTGTCAAAGGCCTTTTCGGCATCTGTAGACAGCAACACAGTAGGTGTGCTGCTGTTAGAGGCCTGATGTATAAGGTTGAGGATCTTTGTCGTATTATCTTTCGCTTCACGGGCCGGGACAAAGCACACCTAATCACTGTGAATAAGTGATGGGAGAAACTTGTTCAACCTAAGAGCCATCAATTTCGCAAAAAGTTTGAGATCCACATTAAGCAAAGAAATGGGCCTGTAACTGGAACACACTGAGGGGTCCGTCCCTTGTTTAGGAATCACATTAATTTGAGCCTCCAGGGACTGACGTGAGAAATGTGTATCAGCTGAGATGGAGTTAAAGGCCTGTAATAATCTGGGGGCGAGAGTCTCTTTAAACGTCTTATAATAAATGGCGGTAAAACCATCCGGGCCCGGACTTTTACGTAAGGGGGTGGAGGTTATAACTTGTTCAACCTCAGTTAAGGTAAAGGGTGCTTCCAGGGAGTCACAGTCAGAGAGTGACAACTGGAGCGCCACTTTAGCTAAGTATTTTCTGGATCTCAACATATTAGAAAGGGGATCGTGGGTCGGAGAGGGATCACCTAGATTATATAAGGTGTTATAATAATTTTTAAAGCACGCTGCTATCTCAGGTGTTTTTAAAGCATACAGAGCCCGCGCTATTTTTCATAGAGGGGATAAAAGAGGCCATTCTCTGGGATCTAAGTGCCTGTGCTAACAAGCGTCCTGGCTCATTTCCCCATTTATAGTATTTGCTGTTACATTTACGCAGAGAGGCCTGGGTTTTGTCATTGAGGATTTTCCGGAGGTGCTTCCGGGCTTCGGACAGATCCACCAAATCAGAGGGAGACAGGGAGAATTTATGGCGGGCCTCCAAAGAATGGATTTTATGCAACAATGCGGTGGTTAAGGCTAGTCTATTTTTCTTCACAAAAGAGCCTAATTGGATCAATTTACCCCGTATAACACATTTGTGGGCCTTCCAGACCGTAATTTTGGATAATTCCCCTGTATCGTTACAGATAATGCCTTATCTAGTTCAGATTTGCAATACTCATCATATAGGAGGGATTCATTAAAGCGCCAGGTCCAAGGGCCGGGGGATCGGGAGGGGACTGAGAGAGACAAGAATACCGGGGCATGGTCTGACCAAGTAATGGAGCCAATGGTGGCTTCCACTATTAAAGGGAGGTGTTTATGGCTCAGAAACAAGTAGTCTAGACGTGAGTAAACCTGATGTGGGTGCAAGAAGAATGAGAAGTTTCTGTCAGCGGGGTGTGTGACCCTCCAAGAGTCAGCAAGTTGAAATTCGTGGAAGACCTTCCTAACCTGTCTATGTTTTCATTTAGAATTTAGGGGCTGGTGGGGAGGTGTCAATGGAGGTATCCATGGATCAGTTTAAGTCGCCTCCCAAAACAACACCTGTCATGAGGGCTTCAAGCCGGGGAAGTTGGGAATGGAAAAAGGACAGTTGGCCCTGATTTGGAGCATAGAAGGCTATGAGAGTGTACGCCTGAGAAAATATATTGCATTGGACCACCAACAATCTCCCAGGAACTAATTTATGGACTGAGACATCAGTCACTTGTAGGGCTTTAGAAAAAAGTATAGCGACTCCCTTGGATTTACTGGGTTGTTGGAGTAGCAAACGAGGGGGAATCTATGATTTACTAAAGAGGGCCTGCGGGCAGAGATCTTAAAGTGTGTCTCCTGTATCAGAGCCACATCTACTCCGTCCGACCGCAGTGTCCGAAATAAATGGGACCTCTTCTCAGGGATGTTAAAACCTTTGGCATTGATAGAGGCAAATTTAAGTGTACCCGGGGCAGACATCAAATCGTATCACAGTACAGGATAGCAGGAGACTCGGACAGGTCACTAAAGAAAGTGAGAGACAATACAGAAGAGAAAGAAAGGAAAAAGAGCAGGTCACAGAGAATAGGAACATCAGGCGCAAAGAAATACCCGCAATGGGAGAGCTGGTAAGTATGTATACCAGCAACCCCATAGGGCACAACGGCCATGTGCGGGACTGGGACAAGGGAGTCACCCCCTCAGGCACTATATCTACTATGATCATTTTAAGAAAAAGAACGAAGAAACAAAAGCAAAACATTAGCATTAACCGGAAGTAACAACTAGCTGTCTACTAGTATAGTCTCAATACTAAGCTCCAGGTTTGAAGGTGAAGCCGGGGAGAACACGGTGAAACGGGGCAGAAGTGGCACGAGGCCGCATAGGATGTGTCTCACCCAGCATGCCACAGCCGGAACATTCAACCCTCCTGCAGAAAACAAGAAGGTCCAGTTTGCAGGGCAGTAAAAGAACAATGTCGTCAGGTAGCAGAGGAGTCCTGGCACACGGGGAGGGTTTTTGAAGCTTTCTTCTGAGAGCTACATACAACTTGCCATGACGCTCCACTCCCCGCAGGTTGAGGTGGGTGCAGATTCGGAAGGATGAAGTCCCAATCCGGAATCTTCAGGGTTGGGAGACCGAGACCGGAGCAGAAAGTGGGGAGGTCGGAGGGAGTATGTAGGGTGTGTATCTTTCCCGAAGCGGAGACCTGTAGGCTGAAAGGGAAACCCCATTGGTATTTCAGTTGTCGTTTGCGGAGTTCCTCCGTAAAGGGACGGAGGGGTCTTTCTTTCTTGAAGCGTATGCCAGGAGAGGTCCTGGATGATGGAAATTGGGTTGCCATTAAAGTCCAGGCCATCCACGCAGCGCACTCTGCTCATAATTTCCTCTTTCTGAGAGTAGTAATGCAATCGACATATGACGTCCCGAGGTCGGTCGGAGGAGAGCCCTCTTGGTTTGAGGGCACGGTGAGCTCTGTCAAAGATTATGGCGTTAGCCGGGTCCTTACCCAGAACTGCATTGAATATTTTCGTCAGGGCATCTACTAGGCCTATCTGGGAGACATCTTCGGGAATACCTCTCACCCGGACATTGTTTCTCCTACCTCTATTGTCCAAATCCAACACACGGGTCCGCAGCGACCGGATTTCATCTGATTGAGCTTTGATAACATCCGTTAGGGACCCCATAAAGACATCAGCGAAGTCACGATGGTCCTCCAGTGCTGTTACCCTATCCGAGAGCTGCGAGATATCATGTTTGATAGATGCCAACTCTCTATGCATGGTGTCTTGGAGGTCCTGCTTAGTTGGAAGCGTTTTCATAAACTTCAAGATGTCTTGAAGAGCAGTATCACTGTGAGTGTGGGGGGCGGGTTGCTCCATCGCTAAAGGGGAGGCAGGAGAGGCGGAATGACAGGAAGAGGGGCTTGAGGGAGAGAGATCTCCAGAAAGCGTTGTGGGAGTAGGTTGTAGGAATGATCTCATTCCCGGCTGGGTCACGGTCTCCCTAGATTGCGTAATATTACTTTTTTTTCCCCCGGATCTGACCATGCTGAGAGGAGGACAGATGATTAAACGATAGCATGTGATAGCGAGACTATATGCACGGTGCTGCTCAATACGCTGTGAAGTGCCTACAGCATGGTGACTCCCAGTGGAATGGCACTAGCACGCCATTAATCAGATTTCAGCCATTATGGTAATAAGCACACAGTGGGCATCGGTTTCCGCATCCCCGAAAAGGAGAGGGCGGGTGCTGGACATCCGTGTCACCGGCTCCCAGTAGGCGACCCGAGGCACTTTGCAAATTCTGTCAGACAGGTATAAGGGCAGTAGAGTCACAGATGTAAGTCCAAGTATATGGGAGAGCCACTAGGGGGAGCTCCAACCCAATACATACACCTCATAAGGCAAATCCACTGTGTAATAGGAGCAGGACCAGCAGTAAATATTAAATGCACAGAAACAGTTCCAGATTCACTGGTGCAAAATATGAGAAAGAAAAAAGCCCTCCAATAGCCCTTCCCCAAGCTGTGGAGCAAAAGGGAAAGGGGGCAGCAGCAGCAGTGGGGTCAGTGAAAAAGGCTGACCCAGTCAGCGGCTCGGCTCCAGGCTGCAACAGGGTCCTCCAACTGCAGAGGTAAGATGGCCGTCTGGAGTGGATTCTGAGGAGGGCGGCTGGAGCTGGCCGTGTCCCCCGCATCTCCGAACACCCCAGGAGCAGGCAGGCCCTGGGGACAGCCGGGGATGGCCCCAGGATCGAGCGCCGGGACCCTTTGCCGGGTGCCGTAGCGGCGTCACGTGCCACGTCCAGAGATCGGGGCCGCCGCCGGGCGAGGCCGTGCAGACAGGACGAGGGGGTGGTGGACGGCAGCAGCCACTGCAGAAGACGGTCCCTCAGTGGCTATGGAAGCGATAAGCTGCAGAAAGAGGTACAGGGTGGGAGAGGCGCCCGAGCCCATCGCGGGCGTCTCCAGCTGTATAGATGGGGAAATTGAGTCCCCGGTCCCCAGGTAGAGAACAGGCCGCAACCCGCAGAGGGGTAGGAGTCCCCCCCCCTGTTATGATTCCTGTACTCCAGACCGGAGAAGATCTTATGGCAGGGATCTGAGTACAGGAACAATATGCTGGTTGTGGGAGCTGGAGAGCCTAGTAACCCCTGGCGCCCTAACTCCGTTGTCTCGCCCGTGTTATCAGAAATCCCCTGCGAGACTATGGTTGCTTGAGCCCATGGCAGCCGCGTTCGAAGGGCGGATTATGTCTGCCCAACCCCGATGCCCCCGCAGGTCTTAATGGGAGACAAGGGGAAGTCCGAGACAGGGTGATAACAAGGGGCCCTCTGACTAAGCAACCAAGCCAGGGGTTACAAGCTAACTTAACTAAATCAAAAGGTATGTGCGGACTAGCCGCCAGGGAAAAGGACAACCAAAGATCCACTGATCCGACACTCCTATCCGGCACCGCTGGACACCAGAGTGGATCTTGTGGAAGCGGAATCCTCCGCAAAGCTCCAGAACACAATATAAACAAAATAATAAACTGTAGCGGACAAGCCGCAACACACGGCTGCGCCGCGACTCACGAACACCACCAGATGTTAAAGGTGCTCGGTCAGACTCCAGGAACAGATGGTAACTTCCGAGTACAGGATCTCTGAGGACAGGAACAACCGAATAGACCGGGACTGGGAACTCTCAGTAGCAGACTCAGGCAAACAGGAAGCTCAGGAACTAGCAGGAACCAAGCTCAGAACTCAAGCAGACTGAAACCCAGAAATATCACCAGCGTCTGTGAACTGCAATCAGCCAGCATATAACAGAGAGGCCTAATTAATAATCCAGAGCAGCTGGCCTATTGCATGATTCCAACTGACAAGATGCAATTAGCAGCCAGGTGAGGCTGAACACATGGAACAAGCTGCAATTACACAGACTAACCAGCGGCAGCAGACAAGAGCATACTAAAACAGAGCAACAGGAAATCCTGGCATGCAAGACAACTTAATAAACATAAAATAGAAATGAACCACTACCTGTGGTTCATAACAGTATCCCCTCCTTAAGGGTGAGCTCCGAGCACCCCATGACACCCACGGGGAACATAAACAGAAGTATAACATGAAATACCTAACAAAAATGCAAAACAGGAATGAGCCACAGCCGTGGCTCATAACATTACCCCCCCCTTGAGGAGGGGTCAAAAGACCCCAAAATTCAGACTATCCAGAACAAGGGATACAAAAAAAAAAAAACCTGACACATTGGTCAGACAGACACGAAAACAGAAACAAGCTGCAACCACAGCTTGTAACAGTGCCCTCCCCCTGACGGTGGCCACTGGACACAAGATAAGGAAAAAAAAAATCTTTTTTTTTTTTTTTTATCAAGGCAAGAGTCAAAAATTATTTCTTTTTCTTCTTCTTCTTTTTACAAAGCTCTTTAGGTCTGACCAAGGTAATTCCCCAAACATTGTCTGAACTGATGGTACCACCCAACAAGGCTGCGTTCAAATCAGAGACAGGTTTCTTACCCTTGAGAGCTGAACTTTCTGGCAAGGTACTATTATTAGAAGAAGAAGAAGTCAGAAAAGCACATCCTGCAGTCAAAACAACGGGCTGGGACTCTTGTGCCGAGTTTACAGTATTTGGTGGAATCTCAGCAGACAAGACGGGTGACTTGGAGGAACCTGAACCAATTTCTTTGGAACCATATCTTTTAATAATTGCATCACTGAATGCTGGGGGATCCCGAAGAATGGGATCTTCAGCTTTCATTAGGCTGGTCACCCACTCAAAAGGCTCTCCTTTAAAAGAATAAATAAGATAGAGCACAAGGTTCTCTGGAGTGATGCCCAGAAATGGTCTAGACAACATAATAATGTAATAGTGTTTGTAAAGCGCCAGAAATTGGGCTAAGTCCCCATCAAAGATTATGGATGTTGAGATATCAAAGTCAGGATCTGTTTCCTTCCCATCTGACTGACTGAAGTGCTTTGCTAGGACCTGGTCACTATTGCCCTTACTTGAGGCTGAGACTCTCTGAACCCCACCCGGGGCAGTGACTTTCTGAACCCCACACGGGGCAGTGACTTTCTGAACCCCACCCGGGGCAGTGACTTTCTGAACCCCACCCGGGGCAGTGACTTTCTGAACCCCACCCGGGGCAGTGACTTTCTGAACCCCACCCGGGGCAGTGACTTTCTGAACCCCACCCGGGGCAGTGACTTTCTGAACCCCACCCGGGGCAGTGACTTTCTGAACCCCACCCGGGGCAGTGACTTCCTGAACCCCACCCGGGGCAGTGGCCTCCGGGAACCCCGCTGGGGCAGTGGCCTCCGGGAACCCCGCTGGGGCAGTGGCCTCCGGGAACCCCGCTGGGGCAGTGGCCTCCGGGAACCCCGCTGGGGCAGTGGCCTCCGGGAACCCCGCTGGGGTCAGCACCTCGGATTCTTTTACTGGGACCGGGCCGTTGGCCTCCCTGACTGGGATCGGGCCATCGGCCTCCCTCTCTGAGTCGATAATTATCGAAAGTTCTCCCGGGACTATGACTTCCGGGACTTTTGCTGAAGCAATAACGTTCAGATCCTCCACTAATGCTATGCTTCTTAAGTTCTTTTCTGGGGAAGCGACTTCTAGACCCTTCTTTGGGGCTGCGTCTCTCGAGACCCCACTTGGGGATATTACTTCAAAGATCCCTTCTGGGGTTTTGCTTCTCGAGTTCCCTTCAAGAACTATGGTTTTAGATACCCTTTCTGGGATTGCGCTTTTCAAATCCCTACCTGGGGTAACAGCTTCTGAGACCCCTTCCGGTATGGACACCTGAACTATAATATTTGATGTCCCTCTATAAGCTAGGGCATCGGGTACCGCTCCAGCACTCTGGGCATCGGGTACCGCTCCAGCACTCTGGGCATCGGGTACCGCTCCAGCACTCTGGGCATCGGGTACCGCTCCAGCACTCTGGGCATCGGGTACCGCTCCAGCACTCTGGGCATCGGGTACCGCTCCAGCACTCTGGGCATCGGGTACCACTCCAGCACTCTGGGCATCGGGTACCGCTCCAGCACTCTGGGCATCGGGTACCGCTCCAGCACTCTGGGCATCAAGTACCGCTCCAGCACTCTGGGCATCGGGCACCGCTCCAGGACCCTGGGCATCGGGCACCGCTCCAGGACCCTGGGCATCGGGCACCGCTCCAGGACCCTGGGCATCGGGCACCGCTCCAGGACCCTGGGCATCGGGCACCGCTCTAGGAACCTGGGCATCGGGCACCACTCCAGGAACCTGGGCATCGGGCACCCCTCCAGGGACTTGCAACTCCGCTTCCACAGGAACCTCAAGAGAGGAGAGAAACATTCTCTTTTGATTCCTGAATCTATAATGGGGCTCCCTTGCCCTAGGACCCCAATTATAGGACAGAGAGCTTTTTTGTGTGGGTTGTGTGACAAGTACCTCTGCCACAGTAGAGACAGGAGTAGGTCTTGTATCATGACTCAACTTGGCCAGAGGGCAAGACTCGTCACCACACTTTGGCTTGCGCAACTCACAGGTCTGCAGATAATGGCCTAAACCCCCACAATATAGGCATAAGTTTAAGTTTCTGCGACGCAGACGCTCCTCTTCTGAGAGCCTGGGCCGCAGAAAACTTTTAAACCTTTTCTCTTCAATTAAACCAGAGGATTCTCTTGTCACCATACTGTGAACAAGAGTCTCTTTAGAGATAGATGTACTCTCAACGACTTCTGGCAAAATGAGCAAGATTTTAGTCAGAAGGTTTTGCAGTTGCTTTAGGGATTGCTGCCAAACTTGTAGTCGCTCTGGTCTCAAAGCACTGAATACAGAGTTCAGGGCTTCGAGAGATGCCTGCAGGGCTTGCATAGTAGACATAGGAGGATTTAAGACAAGGCAAGACAAGGCAAGACTAAATTTTGCTAAACAAATCAAGACTTTTTTTTTTTTTTTTTTTTAAACACCGGACTGGATTCTAAACACCGGACTGGATTCTAAACACCGGACTGGATTCTAAACACCAGACTGGATTCTAAACACTGAATTCTAGACAGGACTGGATTCTAAACACCGGACTGGAATCTGCACACTGAATTCTATACAGGACTGGATTCTAAACACCGGATTGGATTCTGCACACTGAATTCTAGACAGGACTGGATTCTAGACTAGACACTGGACTGGGCCAAAAAAGAAAAAAAAGTTTTATTTCTTTTTTTGTGGTATGGCTGGTGATAATGTTATGATTCCTGTACTCCAGACCGGAGAAGATCTTATGGCAGGGATCTGAGTACAGGAACAATATGCTGGTTGTGGGAGCTGGAGAGCCTAGTAACCCCTGGCGCCCTAACTCCGTTGTCTCGCCCGTGTTATCAGAAAACCCCTGCGAGACTATGGTTGCTTGAGCCCATGGCAGCCGCGTTCGAAGGGCGGATTATGTCTGCCCAACCCCGATGCCCCCGCAGGTCTTAATGGGAGACAAGGGGAAGTCCGAGACAGGGTGATAACAAGGGGCCCTCTGACTAAGCAACCAAGCCAGGGGTTACAAGCTAACTTAACTAAATCAAAAGGTATGTGCGGACCAACCGCCAGGGAAAAGGACAACCAAAGATCCACTGATCCGACACTCCTATCCGGCACCGCTGGACACCAGAGTGGATCTTGTGGAAGCGGAATCCTCCGCAAAGCTCCAGAACACAATATAAACAAAATAATAAACTGTAGCGGACAAGCCGCAACACACGGCTGCGCCGCGACTCACGAACACCACCAGATGTTAAAGGTGCTCGGTCAGACTCCAGGAACAGATGGTAACTTCCGAGTACAGGATCTCTGAGGACAGGAACAACCGAATAGACCGGGACTGGGAACTCTCAGTAGCAGACTCAGGCAAACAGGAAGCTCAGGAACTAGCAGGAACCAAGCTCAGAACTCAAGCAGACTGAAACCCAGAAATATCACCAGCGTCTGTGAACTGCAATCAGCCAGCATATAACAGAGAGGCCTAATTAATAATCCAGAGCAGCTGGCCTATTGCATGATTCCAACTGACAAGATGCAATTAGCAGCCAGGTGAGGCTGAACACATGGAACAAGCTGCAATTACACAGACTAACCAGCGGCAGCAGACAAGAGCATACTAAAACAGAGCAACAGGAAATCCTGGCATGCAAGACAACTTAATAAACATAAAATAGAAATGAACCACTACCTGTGGTTCATAACAGTATCCCCTCCTTAAGGGTGAGCTCCGAGCACCCCATGACACCCACGGGGAACATAAACAGAAGTATAACATGAAATACCTAACAAAAATGCAAAACAGGAATGAGCCACAGCCGTGGCTCATAACACCCCCCTGGCACAGCGAACCCGGCTCCTGGGGCAGACGAAGTATGCAGGCACCAAGTGGGGTGGATATGGGGGCAGGATGTTGGGCTGGAGCTACTTTAAAGGGGTCTGCAAGGCTGGTTTGGTGGGAGCTCACCCAAAGCCTGTGTGCTCTCGATGGCAGCCAAGCCACGCCCCCACCCCCATTTTTTAATTAGTGGTAACTCCCTGTTACCTTCAGAAAATCAAAAAGAGGGGGACAATCAATATATAAAGAATACATAAGGAACAATAACTAAAATAAAGGAATAAGGGACAATAAATAAAAATATAAATAAATGGATAGGATAAGGATACATTTAGTACAAAGCGCGCCCAATGTCACTTCCGGTTCCAGACGCTCGATGCTCTTTCTCAGTAATAGGGTTCTACTACATACTTGAAATGTATTTGTAGTTGATTATGTGCTCATATTGCTTATTATACTAATGTATAAACTGTGACTGCTGAATTTACTATAAATCTGTCAGTTTTTTCCTGTCTATTCTGATCTTCAATGCTTGTGCAAAGCAGGGTAGGGTCGGATTTTATGTCACTCTAACAAAATTTAAAGTGATTACAGTCACATATTGTGTAGTACACTGTGCAAGTGTCTGATTATTTATCATGTCTAAGAGTGGCAAGGGTGAGGAAAATACACTCACAGCAGCACCAATACTCATCATGTTTGCCAAAGCTGGGTTAACCTCTCAGGATCTGGTTCAAAAAAATTGTTTTAGCTTTCATCAAAGTCTCTTGAAAAATCCAAGGAGGACACAGGGGCAAGTTGAACCACCATGGGCTACCTTTGTACAGACATTATCCAGTATAGCTCAGTGGATAATTCCAACTTCTGTACCAGGGATAGGTTACACGATTAACCCTTACATGCAGCATTCCTCCTGGGGTTTATCAGCAGGGCAAGCAGCAGCCTCTCAACAAAAACAGGCTGAAAGGCCAGTGGTAAGTAAAGCACATAGACATGAAACAACATCTTCACAGTCTACACATGCTTCAGATGAGGATTCGTTGGAGAATGAAGACTCATTACACTCTGGTTCTGCATACGAAGATGAGGAAGGAAGGTCTCAGCTCAGTGGACATATCTGAGTAAATTAATGTGATGAAAGCCATTCTGTCCTTAGAATAATCAGCAGAGCCTGTGTTAAAATCCAAGACATCTGTGTTTAAATGTCCCAATACAGTCAGGACTGAGTTTCCTGGGTCAGAACAGCTGAAGAAAATTATGGAAGAGGCTTGGGCTACTCCCAGTAAGAAATTCAGAATTCCAAGGAAATGGAATTCCAATTATCCTCCTCCCCTACAACCACTTTCTGCAACATCACAATGGGATCCCAAAGGGCCTTCAGGCCTTTGGTATGAGACACTTTGAGACGAATATTCGAGGTGGGGATATAGATAGCAATCTCCTTAGGTTTGAGAGCCAAATGATATTCCTAATGGGATGTCAACATCCAAGAGGTCTGAATGAAAACAACAGTTACTTACCTTTTTTGTGAGATTGAACGTACATCAGGAGAAAACTTGATCCTGTTGTATACCATTATGAGATCCAGTGTGTATCCAGGAGTTTTCCCTTTTGAGTAAATGATTACCTGTCGGATACGTCCACCTACTCACAAGTTCAAGTGATGATCCCCTGGGATTTGAGAGATCAAATGTAAATGACAGCTACCTATCTTTTTTATAATTGGGGAACTATGATTCTGATATATACCATCATATGACTTATTGTTTTTTTTGCCTTTCTAGGATTCTCTCTCTTGAGAAATTGATTACTTACTTGTTGTGTCCATATATATCCATGGACTCAGTTGAGGGTATTTTGAGGTCACATTCATTATTATATATTAATAGACATATGTCTATTTCATATATATTTAGGGGATGATTTGTACTTATAAATCCATTGTAGGGGCTAGATTCCTGTACGTGTCCCTTATTTTATGCATATTATCAATACCTGTATTGCTAACTTCAGATCTGATCCATATAGGAGGAGTATACAGTAACATAGTCATTATTAGATGTGGTGTTTTAGGGAAGAGCCCTGGATATACTTTAACATAGAATTTATTCACCTATGCAGGGAATACATGAGTATGTAACCTATTTGAGGCTAGCATTCAAATAAGTCCACACAGACCATTAGGCATTGGGTAGTAGACAGAAAAATGCAGCGCTTAAATGGTCACATAAGCAAAAACAAATAACGTATAAAAATGCTTATTTAATAAAAAGTTGCATGCAAGCAACGAAACGCGTTGGTGGGACTTGCCTGATAGCGTGTTTACTTAAACCTTGGAAGGATTGGACCTGGACCAAGCCCCCGCAATTGCCTTTCAACAAATTGGACCCTTAAAAGAACCTATAACTACCGTGGAGGAGTCACATCTACCACCCTCTGAGGAGCAGCAACTTTGCGGATGCAGCTTCGCTTAATTACCTCAAGGGACGCTGGTGGTAACTATAAACTCACGGATAGGACAAAGGGTCCTTCTTTGCAAGGGGACTATTATAGGAACAGGTTCCTTAATACCGACCTTCTACAAGGACATTTTGATATATGAAAAACACCTATCATGATTGAAAATTTTGTGAAAGTTTAACTAGATATACTTCATTAATACAGATCACCTTTTAACATAAGTTTTATTAAATAAGCATTTTTATACGTTATTTGTTTTTGTTTTTGCTTATGTGACCATTTAAGCGCTGCATTTTTCTGTTTTACATATTGTTTAGGGGTCTGACCAACCCTTTCCTTACAGCTGCTGTGGGGAACCACCCATCTAGCGCCTGGGTATAGGTAATACCTTTGGGTATTGCTTTTCTATTTCTTTTGCATTGGGTAGTAGACACTTTGAGATGAACATCCGAGGTGGGGACACAGATGGAGATCTTCTCAGGTTTGAAGGTCAATGGCATCCTTAATGGGATACCAGTATCCAAAAGGGCTAAAGGAAAATAATAGTCACTTACCTTATTTTTGAAGATTGAACATACATTAGGTAAAAATGTGATTTTGATGCATACCATCATGTGACCCACTGTGTACCCGGAATTCTCCCTTCTGAGAAACAGACTACTTACCTGTTACACTCATTTATTCACAAATCCAAGTGATGATACCCTGAGATTAGTGAGCTAAAATATAACAATAGCCACTTACCTTTCAATGATGGGGAATTAAGATCTCGATGCACACCATGATACATTTTATTGATTGATAGCTCTCATGGGATTCCCTTATTTGAGAAATTGATCACTTACCCGATGTGCCCACACATTTATGGATTCAATTGAGGGTACTGTGGGACCAAATTTACTATATGTCGGCAGATATCTGTCTAATTCTATACATATCTAGTAGATGACATACGTTCATTAGATTTTTTTTCTTGCAGAGGTCAAAATCTTACTTGTATGTCTTATATGTTACAAATACTATTAATAACCATATTGATAAAGAAGGACTCAAATCTTTAGATGAGATCTATATAGAAGGAGCATACAGCAATATACAATTCACCAGACGTGGTAATTTAGAGAAGATTTTTGCATATACCTTATCATAAATTCATCCATTTTTGTAGGGAATTTATTGGAAAATGATTAATCTGAGAATACCATCATATTGAGTCCTCACAATCGGTTTAAATACTCTAATATAAATAAATATATATATATATATATATATATATATACACACAATATTATTTTCACCTTCACGTTTCTGCACGTTTATTTTATATAGCTTTTACTTCATTCATTTCACATGATTTGTTTATTTATTTTATTTTTTCTCACATATGCACATTCACATTAATTTTTATAATAATTCTCACCACTCAATTTTGATAATTAATTTAATTAACACGTAAAAATGTATACACTCTAAGGTCATTGACCAATATTTTGTTTTGCACCTATCACGGTCATAATTCTTAAATCACTATCACTCATACACATATAATATAAGCATTAAACCGCAGGACCATTAATATATTCATGCTCAGCATTAGCTAGTAAATCCCAACACCAGAACTACCAGTCTAGGATTTCTATCAATGTATGATCCCCCTTCCCTCTTAACTTATCTTATGATGAAGAGAGAAATTATCCTAGAGATCATAATATGCAATTAAGCATTCAATAATATATGTAATTATACCCAAAAAAATCCGTTCATGTAGTACAAATTCTCTAAGATTCGATTATGTATAGATTCTCATCTGCTGAATGTGTTATTTAATTTCTCCTTTTATTTAACTTATGTTGATCCCCGGGTTCTATTATGATCTGGGAATCATCTACCAAGATTGGACGTTTTAGACACATGACATGTGTGAGACAATCAGCGCTGCAGAAGTAAATAGGAGCCTTGGAGAGGACGATGTGATGCGTGATCACATGCTCACACACCCGTCCGCGATTGGCTCCCCTTTCCTTTATAGTCATTCTAGGTAGGGCAATCGGGTTTGTCCTGACGAAGCTGGTGTGAAACATGCACGTTGGGTGGCGTTTCAAAGTGGCATTGATATGCCTGCTTAATTCACTGTGACATTTTTTTTACATTTAATCTAATGATATAAAGAATTGTGTAACAATACGACCAGAAATATCCAAATGAGTGACAACCAATCTAGTTTATCTATGGGATGTATAGTGAGACAATACTTGAAGATAGGTTAGCACATACGCACCTCAGGTTATCCGTGATATATAGTAAACTTCATGTGGTGCAATGCCTGAATGGAACTAGCACAGCACAGCATATCTGTGATTTAATGGCTCCTAGAGAACATTTCCTATGATAGGCTTTCTCAGAAATACGGAGTCTCACATATGAGTGTAATTGAATCAATGTAATACGTGATATCAGGGCCGTAGCTAGGTGTGTGCGGAGGGGGCACCACACATAGCGCTGCAGGGTAGGGGGTGCTGTTGGTGGCACTTGTCAATTATCTACCTTAATTACTTTCACTTGCAGCTTCCCCTCTTTTTGAAGTCCAGCATCTCCTGACTGCACCTGTCTCCTACCTTGTCGCCTTCTGTCGCTAATACCTAAACAACATTCATAAACTTAACTTGAGATTTCTTTGTTATTCAGTCACACTATCCTTTATTACATTGCAAAATGCTGACATACCCGGAATTCAAACCCACTGCCTGTGGCACTGCAGTCAGACAGTTTATTCATTGAGCTATCTGCCCTTGCATAGAAAGGTAGATAATTCTAAGCTAGAGAATTCTATTTGAAGCTTACCTTGTACTTTGTGAAAAAATGATCAGCATTGCGGCTGAGCAGATCTATGTAGTGTGTGGCTGCAAGAGATTGCATGTGTGGCTGCACACTACATAGATCTGCTCAATTGCAATGCTGATTATGTTTTTATAAACTTACAGTAGCTTCGTATAGTGTACATAGTTTTTATGCAGGATCAAATAGCTCAATGAGTAGGGTGTTTGATTCAAATTCAACAGGTTATAGGTTTGAATCCTGGGTATGGCAGTATATTGAAACGTGTTAATTAATAAAGGGTATTGTAACTGAATAACAACAAGCTTTCTCTCTCTATTATAAATATAATGTGGAAAGGATGTCATAGCATTGTCATGCCCCTTTCCAACGAGTCATGCGCCTTATGTCCCAATTGGAAAAATGTAAGGGGGGGGGGGGGAATACCCAAATAAAAACAGTACACACACACCGTGAAAGTAAAACTTTATTACAAACATGCCGACACACACATACTTACCTATGTTCACACGAGGCTCGGTCCACTTCTCCAAGTAGAATCCAAGGTGTACCTGAAAATAAAATTATACTCACCAAAATCCAGTGTAGCATCTCTCCTCTTTTTTGTAATCCACGTACTTGGCAAGAAAACAAACTGCATTACCCGGACCACCACTGAAAGGGGTCCCATGAAAGGGGTCCCACTGACTGCGAGTAACCTCACCGCTGACCTGCAAAGTTTCCACCATTGAAGATAATGGAGCGATTATGTGCTATGCGCGTCTGACAGCTCAGACGCGCACAGCCAATCAGGAGAGTGCCACGACGTGGCGCTCCCTGATTGGCTGAAGGGACCCTCTGTGACAGGAGTCACGGGGGTCTCAGACATGGGACCCCTTTCAGTGCTGGTCCGGGTAAATGTGGTTTGTTTTTTTGCCAAGTACGTGGATTACAAAAATGAAGAGGAGAGATGCTACACTGGATTTTGGTGAGTATAATTTTATTTTCAGGTACACCATGGATTCTACTTGGAGAAGTGGACCGAGCCTCGTGTGAACATAGGTAAGTATGTGTGTGTCGGCATGTATGTAATAAAGTTTTACTTTCACGGTGTGCCTGTACTGTTTTTATTTGGGTATTTTTTTGTAGTAGAACTACAGGTACCAGCGGGCCCGTTTCCCCCCCGCATGCTGGTACTTGTGGTTCTCCAAGTACCAGCTTGCGGGGAGGCTTGCTGGGACTTGTAGTTCTGCTACAAAAAACAATACTCTTTCTTTGTGTCAGTTGGCTATCAGCCTCCCATCCACAGCCCATGGATGGCGGGGGGGGGGGGACAGCCTCGGGCTTCACCCCTGGCCCTTGGGTGGCTGGAGGGGGGACCCCTTTATTTAAGGGGTCCCCACTCCTTCAGGGTACCCCGGCCAGGGGTGACTAGTTGGGGATTTAATGCCACGGCCGCAGGGACCTATATAAAAGTGTCCCCCGGCTGTGGCATTATCTCTCCAGCTAGTGGAGCCCGGTGCTGGTGTTAAAAATACGGGGGACCCCTACATCTTTTGTCCCCCGTATTTTTTGCACCAGGACCGGACACAGAGCCCGGTGCTGTTTCTAAAAATATGGGGGATCCCCTGTCAATTTCCCCCCCGTATTTTTACAACCAGGACCGGTTCAAAGAGCCCGAAGCTGGTTATGCTTAGGAGGGGGGACCCCATGCATTTTTTTCTTGATTTTAACCCATTCCCACCCCTTCTCACTGAAAACCATGTGCTCTCTCTATTTTAGTCAGTTAAAAAAAAATATTCTTTTAAAAAATATATAAATAATATTTGTGGCTCCTAATAGACAAAGCAGGTACATAATCCATTCTAATATAAATAGATATGCTATTAGCAATAAAAAAACACACAAAAAAAACATGTTTTTACATTTTTTATTAGATTCCGCCAGCAAAGTGAGGCGGAATGAAATTGACGAAATTACTTTCGAACAGCACTCTTGTCGAATCGACATTCTTCAATTGAATTTTGGCGATAACCCGCATTTTTACCACTGCGGACATGTCGAATTTAACAACTGTCGAATTTCAAAAAGTCGAATCTGAAACGTCCGTTTTTTTGTGGAAAAGTACTGTATTGCATTGTCGAATTTAAAATACCACGTTTTTCGACATTTGCGGCAATTTGACCACAATTACAGATACCCCATCATTACAGTACTGCCAGCAGGAGAACTGCATAGCAACACTGTAACAAATGTGTTACACCGCAGCCTGCTCTCCCTCTGTGAAGGGAAGGATTTAAGCCGTATCAGCTACAATCAATGTCAGAGTATGTAGCAATTGGATAAGAAACAATGTATAAATAAATCTGCTACAGTGAGGTTCTTTTCAATCCACCTTTCAATAACAGGCTTTTACATGATATGTGCTTCTACTACTTCATTTATGTTTAAACTATCTCACGATTTGAGTCATCCACAAATGAAATGATACGTTAAGAATTACTTATGAGCTGTTTATTTAAACAGTTCAGACAACCAATTAGGTTGAGAACCCCATAATGAGAAATGGTAATATACCCCAATATTAGGAGACTATAGATAACTCCTTGGCTGGATTAATCACTCAATACTGTAAAACACCATACATGAATGTGACTGTCACCCCTTGGTATATATAAAACAATGACCACAGGTATACCACAAGGGACTAATGATATATTATAATCCAATCCTAAGGGAAGAGATATAACAGTAAATGTAATATTGTGACACATCCCACAATATTATATTGAACATAGAACTGCATAGGTGGTTCTACTTGTGTCAATTCATATAGTAAGTGTGGGATTGTGGGATCATTACTCAAGGGGTTTGGACTTACAGTACATTAATACGACTATAGCTTATATAACAATGATTACAGACATACTGTAAGGGATTTAGGACATATTGTGGGATCCGAATAACTTCTCAATATTGTGATCTATCCCACAGTAATGTGTTGGACCTAGAATTGTATAGGTGGTATTACCTGAGATAGTTGATATACTACGATTGGGGATGATTAACATTAAAAGTTATATTTTATACAAATTAATAATTTTCTCTCTCTTAGTGCACCAACAAAGAGACAATCTTCTTTTTCTTACCTTTCCCTACACCATGAGCCATAATGGCTTAAGGAAAATAACATAAACATATAGTATGTTCCCCACACTGACCATGTCATATGAAGATATAATGACACTAGGAATATGTACAAAATGATGTTTTGATAAGATACTGATGAATATGTACTTGAGCAGAAGAAGAAATATATCACTTATCAATTGAGACACGCTTACCAAAAGTATCTATTTATATCTCGTGGTTATAGAGCTAAAATACTATGATTTACAATTAATTTACTATAAAAAATTCCCTTACTGATATGCCTTTTGGCTTACTATATAGACTTGTGATAGACCTAGGAAGTTTTACTTTTATGGACTAGCTAAAAATATAAAGGCTACAAGCACCTCTATAGGACTCATTAATGAAGAACTGAGAGACATTAGAGAAGATGTGATTCAATATCCAGTAGCCATCCATTAGTTACTGCTCAGAGAAGGTAGCGGATGGAAACAATTTAAATGAATGTGTTGTTTTAATATCTCAGATCATTACAATTCCATTGAACAGAAGCTTAAATTACTACAAGATTTACAGGGACACATGAACCAATCGGCTGATTGGGATCTTTTTGGATGGATGGGAGCTAGTATTTCTAAGTGGCTATATCAAGTGTTACATTATGTCATGATGATAATTCTTATAATTCTCATACTCTATGTAAGCATCAAATGTCTGCCGGCCCTTGGTCATCAGTGTGGCAAAATACTAACACCCCAAAGAAAGACAAAAACTAATCTTATGGTGATGCCCCCGGTTACCTACACTGCGGTAGCCCACACATGATCACACTGACAGAAATATACACTTAATAGGTGCGTACATGCTTTTGCTTCATACACACACACAGCAAGAAAAACCTCAACCTATAGCCAGGGTAAAGAAACAACAAGTTCTGTCGCTACCTCTTCCATTTCTCTTATCTACACAAGTTTTCGGGAGGGTTGAGACTTTTCGCATCGATACTCAGTGGACTAGTGCCAGCGATTGTATCCAGAGAACGGGTTTTCCTTATTCTATCTCACATCTCACACTACTCCACTCATCACCAGACAAATCATTTAAACATGGTGAGTATTTGATTTATTATATGATAGTTGTTTAGAGATTAAACAAAACAGTGGAATGTTGAAGTTATATCAAATATCCTGTATTGTCTCATTAAATTGTGCTATGATTCTTGATATTATAATGTTCCCTTAAACAGTGTCTTCTTTTAGTATAGAGTTACTATGCACAGAGTAATATTCTCCCACAACCCTTGAGCATCATTTGATTAGGTGTTTATGTGGCTAGTAGCAAGGCCTGTGTGTAGATAACGAGAGCTCAATGATATTGTATGAGACTTTGTGGCAGAACAAGGACATATCATGGAATATCTGATGGACCTTCACTTTAGACAACACGTTATTATGAACAAGAATGACCTTTATGACAACAAAGCCTATTAGAGAACCTAATTGTTATGTATAGGAGATTCAAGATTCATGGACAAGTCTGCCATCTTATGGATAAAACCACTCTCTTTAATTAGCTAATCTGACCATATTTGGTATTTCCCCTTATTGTTCATCAACCAATGTATCTCCATGATTTAATCTATATGTACGCCTTGTTTGTAAATAAGCTCTGAATAATTGTATAATGTTATGGTATAAATAATATAAAGTCAGTGTTCTAAAGACACAGGCTCATTGATGAATTCTGTCTTGGTCCAGGCTCCTCTGTGCAGAATATTGGGTGTGGTTCCCTCTTTGATAATAAATTCTATATGCTGAATATCATCACAACGGAGAACTCTCTATTATTATTATAATTCGGCTCTAACACCAGACTTCTTGTATTGGGACTGTTTGCCATCTCCTTTTCTTTTTGTTTTCCCTTGAGACAGAAAGGGCTGAAAAGCTGGAATTTTAGGCTTGAATTTGCATGTGGAAGGAAACTTCACATTTTTGGAGTCTGCTTCTGACTCCAAGATACTGGTTAATTCTTTACCAAAAAGAATATCTCCAGTAAAAGGTAAACACTCCAAAACATTTTTGGATTCTGAATCAGCTTTCCATGTACGTAGCCAAACCGCTCTGCGAGCGGCTACTGCTGAAGCTGATGCCTGAGAGGCAATATTACCCATATTCAAGACTGCTTCTTTCAAAAACATTGCAACCTGTTTGATATGTGCTACATGAAATTTTTGCTCTCTATATGCAATTGAAAGATCCATTTCCAATGCATCAGCCCAGGCAGCCACTGCTTTTGCCAGCCAGGCTGAAGCTTTGATTGATCTTATGATTGCCCCAGATGGGGCAAAATATTTTTTTTGCCAAAAACCATCAACTCTCCTATCCATGACACCATTTAATGATGTTGAAGGAAGAGGTAATGTGGATATTCCCACTAATAGAATTACATGCGTATCTACTTTGGGGGCCACCTCCCTGTTTAAACAGTCCTCAGCCAGAAGAGGATAACTGGAATTCCATTTCCTTGGAATTCTAAATTTCTTACTGGTTGTAACCCAAGCCTCTTCTATAAATTTCCTTCAGCTGTCCTGACCCAGGAAACTCAGTCCTGACTGTTTTAGGACATTTAAACACAGGTGACTTGGATTTTAACACAAGCTCTGCTGATTATTCTAAGGATAGAATAGCTTTCATCGCATTAATTAACTCAGATACGTCCACTGAGCTGAGACCTTCCGCCTCAGCTTCGTATGCAGAACCAGAGTGTAATGAGTCTTCATTCTCCAACGAATCCTCATCTGAAGCATGTGTAGACTGTAAAGATATTGTTTCATGTCTATGTGATTTACTTACCACTGTCCTTTCAGCCGGTTTTTGTTGTGAGGCTGCTGCTTCCCCTGCTGGATGTGAGAAACCCCAGGTGGAATGCTGCATGTAAGGGTTAATAGTGTAACCTAACCCTGGTACAGAAGTTGGAATTATCCGCTCAGCTACACTGGATATTGTCTATAAAAAGGTAGCCCATGGGGGTTCAACTTGCACCTGTGTCCTCCTTGGATTTGTCAAGACTTTGATGAAAGCTAAAACTATGTTTCTGAACCAGATCCTGAGAGGTTAGCCCAGCTTTGACAAACATGATGAGTATTGGTGCTGCTGTGAGTGTATTTTCCTCACCCTTGCCGCTCTTAGACATGATAAATAATCAGACACTTGCACAGTGTACTACACAATTTGTGACTGTAATCACTTAAAATTTTGTTAAAGTGACATAAAATCCGACCCTACCTTGCTTTGCACAAGCATTGAAGATCGGAATAGTCAGAAAAAACTGACAGAATTATAGTAAATTCAGCAGTCACAGGTTATACATTAGTATATTCAGCAATAGGAGCACATGATCAACTACAAATACATTTCAAGTATGTTGGAGAAACCTATTACTGATAGAGCATCAAGCGACTGGAACCGGAAGTGACATTGGGCGCGCACACACAAGGACGCACACGAGGATGGAGCGACAAGGTGCTAGAGCCATGAGCCGCGGGAGCCAGAAGCCGGCAGTAAGGGGGAAGCCAGCGGCCGGGGAGAGACAATAGTCAGGAGGAAGCAGTGGCCAGAGGTAGCCAGCAGCTGGTGGGGAAGGGAGCCTGCAGCCGGGGAGAACAACTTCTGTGTACAGATCAGTGGAGCAGGGAGCAGATAAGTATTAACTTTCCCTATTAGCTTTTCCCACTGTGTTGTATAACGGATTGTCTTCCTTTGTCCATTACTGCATTTTATTGTTGAGTCCCTGTATTTGTACTAAATTTATCCTTATACTATCCATTTATTTATATATATTTGTTTTTATTTGTTTATTGTCCCTTATTCCTTTATTTTATTTATTTATTATTTGTCAGTGAGACAGTGTCTCTGGCACAGCTGTGTAATCATGATGTGAGTGTGTGTGCTGAGTAGTGAGTACTGCTAGCAGCAAGTCTAACAGCTTAACTGCAGTGTAGCAGTGTGGTGGGGGTGGGGAGAAGGGGGTTGCTACACCCATGAGTCAAGGAATGGAGTAGTTGGATGGGACTCACACAGCAGGTGGTGAAAAGCTTAAAAAGGAGGAGTGGTTGGAAGAGGAAGGAACTAGTAGGTTCAGAAGGGATTAGTAAGGACTCTCAAGGGAAATTGGAGTGGGATCCCACAGGTACCAAACTGGGTAAAGAGCAGCTTTTAGGAAGGAAATAGGTGAGCCAGTCCCTGTGGTTGACCCTTCTCTGCCTCATGTGGGGTGGATCCTTGGACTCTCCAGTTCCTCAGGAGGCTGTGGATTCTTCTTGCCCACTACCTGGTGGTTCTGTGGTCATCTCAGGCCATGAACCTCCCAGATGCCTGGACTCCAGATAAACATGAAATGGTCATGGAGATGGTCCTGGGCTCTGTAGAGGAGGAGGTGGAACAAGCAAAGGAAAGTTGTGTCCCTTCTGAAGGGGCAATGGTGGACATTGTGAATGGTGAAGGGAAGGTTTTTTTCGACAGAGGGTTATGCCATATATAACAAAAGCATGGGTCCTCAGCCTATATGATGTGCCACCATTAATGTGACTTGTCTTGTCCGACCAAGCTTGATTTATGGGCTTTGTAATTTTTTTAAGCAGGATAAAGGCTGATTTTTTTTATTTCTGCAGTAGACTAGAATAAGCCCAGATAGTCCCACTTCCATTATACCACCTGAAGGTGACGGTCAGTGACCACCGTGCCATCACTTACCTGTATGCTTACACGAAACAGAATGATGGAAAACTTACACGGTTTCTTTACATCTTCTGGGGTCCACTCCGAGATTAGACATTATGGCGTTATTACTCAGACGGGAATATAAAACAGAATAAAAAATAAAAGCTTTAATGTAATAATTAGATGCAAACAAAAGCTTTTATTATGAAATACAGGGGAGTATCCGCACCATATAGATGTAACATACAACAAACCACCGCAGATGGAACCCGGGTGACTCTAATGCACATGGTAATGTACAGGGTATATATGGATAGGATCTTGTATCTGAAAACACTCGGCACTCCTTATCAAGATGAGTGACTGCAACAAGTTAGGCAAACTAGAAGTGAAAACACGTTCCAATGGCCGCCATATTGTCGTGCAGCAATACAGATTGTGCAAACTGGTATTAGACATTCACATTTACACAAAGCACAAGATACAAAATAAACAGCAGAAAAAAGACCTAAGCATTTGGGATGTATTATTTAGGAAGTAAATAGAGGTACATTAATGAAAAGTGTGAGTAACAGTCATCAGTCTGCTTGTGAAGGTCTCTAGAGTGGTGGCCTCTTGGACTGTGCAAGGCAGTACGTTCCATGGTCAGGGCTGCAAAGCTAAAAGTTCAACCCTTAAATGAATGACAGGAGATTCTTGGTACTGCTGGTAACAGTCCATCTGTAGAAGCCAGCAAGCAAGCAGGGCAGTAAGGAGGCAGAAGCTGCTTCTAGCACCTTGGACCATGTAATGTTGGGCTGGGAAGGTCAGTTAGCCAATAATGAAATAGATTTGTCATCTTACAGGCAGCTGGTGAAGGGAGTAGAGAATGGGTGTTATGTGGCAGGAATGAGCTGGTTAGGTAACAGCTTGGCTGCTGCATTCTGTACTAGCTGCAAGCTCTGTAATTCTTTTGCTGGGTGACCCAGGTAGATGGCATTGCAGTAGTCTATGAACTTCTGAGGGAATCAAGTGCTTGATTCTGGCTATGGTCCACAGATGGAAGAATGAGGATTTGTATGTGGCAGATACCTGATGTCTGTGTCAGCCACATACCAGGACAACACAAAGATTCAGCACACGTTCAGTATTTTGTGATTCTGAACACCAAAGCATAAATCCAGATGGTTGGTAAAGCTGTAGTCTTGTCCTTTGTTGGTGAGCTTCTATTATGTTTCACAAAGACTGAGTCACAGCCAACTGGCATCATCCACCCCTGGCGCTCAGCTAGACAACCATTTATTGGTATTAGGTTCTCAGTACATGGAGCAAAAAGCAGGTAATCAGCATAGCAGTGGTAGACCAGGCCATGACGTCTGATTATATCACCCAGTGGTAGCATGTATATTTTATAAAGCATAGGAGATCGGATTCACCCTTGAGGAACATTGCACGACAGTGATAATTATACTCCAGAAGATTGAAATGGTTCTGTACTTTGGTAATGTCTAATATGTTCAACAAGAGCGGATTTATTTCTCTCACAGCATGAAAATGGCTTCTCATCTGTGAAATCGCTGATGTGTAACAAGTTGTGATTTCCATGCAAAACATTTCCCACACTCAGAACAGGAATACTGCTTCTCACCTGTGTGACTTCTCTGATGTGTAACAAGATTTGATTTCTGTGCAAAACATTTCCCACACTCAGAACAGGAATACGGCCTCTCACCTGTGTGACTTCTCTGATGTGTAACAAGATCTGATTTCCGTGCAAAACATTTCTTACACGCAGAACAGGAATACGGCTTCTCACCTGTGTGACTTCTCTGATGTATAACAAGATTTGATTTCTGTGCAAAACATTTCCCACACTCAGAACAGGAATACGACTTCTCACCTGTGTGACTTCTCTGATGTAAAACAAGATGTGATTTTGTTGCAAAACATTTCCCACACTCAGAACAGGAAAATGGCATCTCACCTGTGTGACTTCTCTGATGTGTAATAAGATTTGATTTCTGTGCAAAACATTTCCCACACTCAGAACAGGAATACGGCCTCTCACCTGTGTGACTTCTCTGATGTGTAACAAGATCTGATTTCTGTGCAAAACATTTCTTACACGCAGAACAGGAATACGGCTTCTCACCTGTGTGACTTCTCTGATGTATAACAAGATTTGATTTCTGTGCAAAACATTTCCCACACTCAGAACAGGAATACGACTTCTCACCTGTGTGACTTCTCTGATGTAAAACAAGATGTGATTTTGTTGCAAAACATTTCCCACACTCAGAACAGGAAAATGGCATCTCACCTGTGTGACTTCTCTGATGTATAACAAGATGTGATTTTGTTGCAAAACATCTCCTACACTCAGAACAGGAATATGGCTTCTCACCTGTGTGACTTCTCTCATGTTCAACAAGAGCTGATTTCTGTGCGAAACATTTCCTACACTCAGAACAGGAATATGGCTTCTCACCTGTGTGAGTTCTCTTATGTGTAACAAGATTTGATTTATATGTAAAACATTTCCCACACTCAGAACAGGAATATGGCTTCTCACCTGTGTGAGTTCTCTTATGTGTAACAAGATTTGATTTATATGTAAAACATTTCCCACACTCAGAACATATCAGTGGCCTCTCACCTGCCTTACCTGTCTGATGGGTAATAGGCTTTGTGTTCTGTGTAAAACATTTGGCATCTATAGAACACGGAAACACTGTATCTACTGTCAGAGCTGTAACAGATGCACCAATATCAGAGTGATCAGGAGAACATTTCCCAGGATCAGAGGGATCAGCTGATAGAGCTGGATGTATAATTGGGGTAATGGGGTTAGCTCCTGGAGAATCCTGTCTACTGTCGTTATCGGTTATTTCAGAATCCAGGGATAACATTAGATGTCCTTCTGAGATGTTCCTGCTTGTGTGTCCATCTGCTGGAAATAAAATACATTAATACATAAAATGAGTAGACAAGACCCAGGGTGTTACAGGACACAATATATAATTCTATAACTGACATTTTTTTACCTGAAATCATTGCTTTTATGTTTATTAAAAAACAAAAAAGCTAGGATGCTTAGACTGGAGCTTGATCAACACTGAACGCTCATGTGGGATTACTAGAGGTGACATGGACGCTCATGTGGGATTACTAGAGGTGACAAATGCAAAATCATGCACTTGGGTCTCAAAAATCCAAAGGCTAAATATAGTATTAATGGCGCTATACTGAAAACTACTGAGGAGGAAAGGGATCTAGGATTCACTATTTCAGATGCTTGGCTGCATTGGGAGAGGAATCAGCAGCAGAAAGAAAGAAGTAATAATGCCACTGCATAGGTCATTGGTACGGCCTCATCTTGGAGGGGGAGAGCAGGAGTATAATAGGGGCTGATGGCTCCTGATGTATGAGATACACCAGAGTGTGTGGGGAGGAGACTGGTCATGTCTCTGGGCTGGTAACACACAGTGACATGATGTGAGGGGGAGAGCAGGAGTATAATAGGGGATGATGTCTCCTGATGTATGAGATACACCAGAGAGTGTGGGGAGGAGACTGGTCAGATCTCTGGGATGGTAACACACAGTGACATGATGTGAGGGGGAGAGCAGGAGTATAATAGGGGCTGATGGCTCCTGATATATGAGATACACCAGAGAGTGTGGGGAGAAGACTGGTCAGATCTCTGGGCTGGTAACACACAGTGACATGATGTGAGGGGGAGAGCAGGAGTATAATAGGGGCTGATGGCTGCTGATGTATGAGATACACCAGAGAGAGTGGGGAGGAGACTGGTCAGAACTCTGGGCTGGTAACACACAGTGACATGATGTGAGGGAGGAGCAGGAGTATAATAGGTGCTGATGGATCCTGATGTATGAGATACACCAGAGAGTGTGGGGAGGAGACTGGTCAGATCTCTGGGCTGGTAACACACAGTGACATGATGTGAGGGGGAGAGCAGGAGTATAATAGAGGCTGATGGCTCCTGATGTATGAGATACACCAGAGAGTGTGGGGAGGAGACTTTTCAGATCTCTGGGCTGGTAACACACAGTGACATGATGTGAGGGGAGAGCAGGAGTATAATAGGGGCTGATGGCTCCTGATGTATGAGATACACCAGAGAGTGTGGGGAGGAGACTGGTCAGATCTCAGGGCTGGTAACACACAGTGACATGATGTGAAGGGGAGAGCAGAAGTATAATAGGGGCTGATGTCTCCTGATGTATGAGATACACCAGAGAGTGTGGGGAGGAGACTGGTCAGATCTCTGGGCTGGTAACACACAGTGACATGATGTGAGGGAGGAGCAGGAGTATAATAGGTGCTGATGGCTCCTGATGTATGAGATACACCAGAGAGTGTGGGGAGGAGACTGGTCAGATCTCTGGGCTGGTAACACACAGTGACATGATGTGAGGGGGAGAGCAGGAGTATAATAGGGGCTGATGGCTCCTGATATATGAGATACACCAGAGAGAGTGGGGAGAAGACTGGTCAGATCTCTGGGCTGGTAACACACAGTGACATGATGTGAGGGGGAGAGCAGGAGTATAATAGCGGCTGATGGCTGCTGATGTATGAGATACACCAGAGAGTGTGGGGAGGAGACTGGTCAGATCTCTGGGATGGTGACATACAGTGACATGATGTGAGGGGGAGAGCAGGAGTATAATAGGGGCTGATGGCTCCTGATGTATGAGATACACCAGAGAGTGTGGGGAGGAGACTGGTCAGATCTCTGGGCTGGTAACACACGGTGACATGATGTGAGGGGGAGAGCAGGAGTATAATAGGGGCTGATGGCTGCTGATGTATGAGATACACCAGAGAGAGTGGGGAGGAGACTGGTCAGAACTCTGGGCTGGTAACACACAGTGACATGATGTGAGGGGGAGAGCAGGAGTATAATAGGGGCTGATGGCTCCTGATGTATGAGATACACCAGAGAGTGTGGGGAGGAGACTGGTCAGATCTCTGGGCTGGTAAAACACAGTACATGATGTGAGGGGAGAGCAGAAGTATAATAGGGGCTGATGGCTCCTGATGTATGATATACACCAGAGAGTGTGGGGAGGAGACTGGTCAGATCTCTGGGATGGTAACACACAGTGACATGATGTGAGGGGGAGAGCAGGAGTATAATAGGGGCTGATGGCTCCTGATATATGAGATACACCAGAGAGTGTGGGGAGGAGACTGGTCAGATCTCTGGGATGGTAACACACAGTGACATGATGTGAGGGGGAGAGCAGGAGTATAATAGGGGCTGATGGCTGCTGATGTATGAGATACACCAGAGAGAGTGGGGAGGAGACTGGTCAGATCTCTGGGCTGGTAACACACAGTGACATGATGTGAGGGGAGAGCAGGAGTATAATAGGGGCTGATGGCTCTTGATGTATGAGATACACCAGAGAGTGTGGAGAGGAGATTGGTCAGATCTCTGGGCTGGTAACACACAGTGAAATGATGTGAGGGGAGAGCAGGAGTATAATAGGGGCTGATGGCTCCTGATGTATGAGATACACCAGAGAGTGGGGAGAAGACTGGTCAGGTCTCTGGGCAGGTAACACACAGTGACATGATGTGAGCGGGAGAGCAGGAGTATAATAGGGGCTGATGGCTCCTGATGTACGAGATACACCAGAGAGTGTGGGGAGGAGACTGGTCAGATCTCTGGGCTGGTAAAACACAGTGACATGATGTGAGGGGAGAGCAGAATAATAGGGGCTGATGGCTCCTGATGTATGATATACACCAGAGAGTGTGGGGAGGAGACTGGTCAGATCTCTGGGATGGTAACACACAGTGACATGATGTGAGGGGGAGAGCAGGAATATAATAGGGGCTGATGGCTCCGGATGTATGATACACACCAGAGAGTGTGGGGAGGAGACTGGTCAGATCTCTGGGATGGTAACACACAGTGACATGATGTGAGGGGGAGAGCAGGAGTATAATAGGGGCCGATGGCTCCTGATATATGAGATACACCAGAGAGAGTGGGGAGAAGACTGGCCAGATCTCTGGGCTGGTAACACACAGTGACATGATGTGAGGGAGAAGCAGGAGTATAATAGGTGCTGATGGCTCCTGATGGATGAGATACACCAGAGAGTGTGGGGAGGAGACTGGCCAGATCTCTGGGCTGGTAACACACAGTGACATGATGTGAGGGACGAGCAGGAGTATAATAGGGGCTGATGGCTGCTGATGGATGAGATACACCAGAGAGTGTGGGGAGGAGACTGGTCAGATCTCTGGGCTGGTAACACACAGTGACATGATGTGAGGGGGAGGCAGGAGTATAATAGGGGCTGATGGCTCCTGATGTATGAGATACACCAGAGTGTGTGGGGAGGAGACTGGTCAGATCTCTGGGCTGGTAACACACAGTGACATGATGTGAGGGAGGAGCAGGAGTATAATAGGTGCTGATGGCTCCTGATGTATGAGATACACCAGAGAGTGTGGGGAGGAGACTGGTCAGATCTCTGGGCTGGTAACACACAGTGACATGATGTGAGGGGAGAGCAGGAGTATAATAGGAGCTGATGGCTCCTGATGTATGAGATACACCAGAGAGTGTGGGGAGGAGACTGGTCAGATCTCTGGGCTGGTAACACACAGTGACATGATGTGAGGGGGAGAGCAGGAGTATAATAGGGGCTGATGGCTCCTGATGGATGAGATACACCAGAGAGTGTGGGGAGGAGACTGGCCAGATCTCTGGGCTGGTAACACACAGTGACATGATGTGAGGGACGAGCAGGAGTATAATAGGTGCTGATGGCTCCTGATGTATGAGATACACCAGAGAGTGTGGGGAGGAGACTGGTCAGATCTCTGGGCTGGTAACACACAGTGAAATGATGTGAGGGGAGAGCAGGAGTATAATAGGGGCTGATGGCTCCTGATATATGAGATACACCAGAGAGAGTGGGGAGAAGACTGGTCAGATCTCTGGGCTGGTAACACACAGTGACATGATGTGAGGGGGAGAGCAGGAGTATAATAGGGGCTGATGGCTGCTGATGTATGAGATACACCAGAGAGTGTGGGGAGGAGACTGGTCAGATCTCTGGGATGGTGACATACAGTGACATGATGTGAGGGGGAGAGCAGGAGTATAATAGGGGCTGATGGCTCCTGATGTATGAGATACACCAGAGAGTGTGGGGAGGAGACTGGTCAGATCTCTGGGCTGGTAACACACGGTGACATGATGTGAGGGGGAGAGCAGGAGTATAATAGGGGCTGATGGCTCCTGATGTATGAGATACACCAGAGAGAGTGGGGAGGAGACTGGTCAGAACTCTGGGCTGGTAACACACAGTGACATGATGTGAGGGGGAGAGCAGGAGTATAATAGGGGCTGATGGCTCCTGATGTATGAGATACACCAGAGTGTGTGAGGAGGAGACTGGTCAGGTCTCTGGGCTGGTAACACACAGTGACATGATGTGAGGGGGAGAGCAGGAGTATAATAGGGGCTGATGGCTCCTGATGTATGAGATACACCAGAGAGTGTGGGGAGGAGACTGGTCAGATCTCTGGGCTGGTAAAACAGAGTGACATGATGTGAGGGGGAGAGCAGGAGTATAATAGGGGCTGATGGCTGCTGATGTATGAGATACACCAGAGAGAGTGGGGAGGAGACTGGTCAGATCTCTGGGATGGTAACACACAGTGACATGATGTGAGGGGAGAGCAGGAGTATAATAAGGGCTGATGACTCCTGATGTATGAGATACACCAGAGAGTGTGGAGAGGAGATTGGTCAGATCTCTGGGCTGGTAGCACACAGTGAAATGATGTGAGGGGAGAGCAGGAGTATAATAGGGGCTGATGGCTCCTGATGGATGAGATACACCAGAGAGTGTGGGGAGGAGACTGGCCAGATCTCTGGGCTGGTAACACACAGTGACATGATGTGAGGGACGAGCAGGAGTATAATAGGGGCTGATGGCTGCTGATGGATGAGATACACCAGAGAGTGTGGGGAGGAGACTGGTCAGATCTCTGGGCTGGAAAAACAGAGTGACATGATGTGAGGGGAGAGCAGAAGTATAATAGGGGCTGATGGCTCCTGATGTATGATATACACCAGAGAGTGTGGGGAGGAGACTGGTCAGATCTCTGGGCTGGTAACACACAGTGACATGATGTGAGGGGGAGAGCAGGAGTATAATAGGGGCTGATGGCTGCTGATGTATGAGATATACCAGAGAGAGTGGGGAGGAGACTGGTCAGATCTCTGGGCTGGTAACACACAGTGACATGATGTGAGGGGAGAGCAGGAGTATAATAAGGGCTGATGGCTCCTGATGTATGAGATACACCAGAGAGTGTGGAGAGGAGATTGGTCAGATCTCTGGGCTGGTAGCACACAGTGAAATGATGTGAGGGGAGAGCAGGAGTATAATAGGGGCTGATGGCTCCTGATGGATGAGATACACCAGAGAGTGTGGGGAGGAGACTGGCCAGATCTCTGGGCTGGTAACACACAGTGACATGATGTGAGGGACGAGCAGGAGTATAATAGGGGCTGATGGCTGCTGATGGATGAGATACACCAGAGAGTGTGGGGAGGAGACTGGCCAGATCTCTGGGCTGGTAACACACAGTGACATGATGTGAGGGACGAGCAGGAGTATAATAGGGGCTGATGGCTGCTGATGGATGAGATACACCAGAGAGTGTGGGGAGGAGACTGGTCAGATCTCTGGGCTGGTAAAACAGAGTGACATGATGTGAGGGGAGAGCAGAAGTATAATAGGGGCTGATGGCTGCTGATGTATGAGATACACCAGAGTGTGTGGGGAGGAGACTGGTCAGATCTCTGGGCTGGTAACACACAGTGACATGATGTGAGGGAGGAGCAGGAGTATAATAGGTGCTGATGGCTCCTGATGTTTGAGATACACCAGAGAGAGTGGGGAGAAGACTGGTCAGATCTCTGGGCTGGTAACACACAGTGACATGATGTGAGGGGGAGAGCATGAGTATAATAGGGGCTGATGTCTCCTGATGAATGAGATACACCAGAGAGTGTGGGGAGGAGACTGGTCAGAACTCTGGGCTGGTAACACACAGTGACATAATTTGAGGAGGAGAGCAGGAGTATAATAGGGGCTGATGGCTGCTGATGTATGAGATACACCAGAGAGTGTGGGGAGGAGACTGGTCAGATCTCTGGGATGGTGACATACAGTGACATGATGTGAGGGGGAGAGCAGGAGTATAATAGGGGCTGATGGCTCCTGATGTATGAGATACACCAGAGTGTGTGGGGAGGAGACTGGTCAGATCTCTGGGCTGGTAACACACAGTGACATGATGTGAGGGGGAGAGCAGGAGTATAATAGGGGCTGATGGCTCCTGATATATGAGATACACCAGAGAGAGTGGGGAGAAGACTGGTCAGATCTCTGGGCTGGTAACACACAGTGACATGATGTGAGGGGGAGAGCAGGAGTATAATAGGGGCTGATGGCTGCTGATGTATGAGATACACCAGAGAGTGTGGGGAGGAGACTGGTCAGATCTCTGGGGTGGTGACATACAGTGACATGATGTGAGGGGGAGAGCAGGAGTATAATAGGGGCTGATGGCTCCTGATGTATGAGATACACCAGAGAGTGTGGGGAGGAGACTGGCCAGATCTCTGGGCTGGTAACACACGGTGACATGATGTGAGGGGGAGAGCAGGAGTATAATAGGGGCTGATGGCTGCTGATGTATGAGATACACCAGAGAGAGTGGGGAGGAGACTGGTCAGAACTCTGGGCTGGTAACACACAGTGACATGATGTGAGGGGGAGAGCAGGAGTATAATAGGGGCTGATGGCTCCTGATGTATGAGATACACCAGAGAGTGTGGGGAGGAGACTGGTCAGATCTCTGGGCTGGTAAAACACAGTACATGATGTGAGGGGAGAGCAGAAGTATAATAGGGGCTGATGGCTCCTGATGTATGATATACACCAGAGAGTGTGGGGAGGAGACTGGTCAGATCTCTGGGATGGTAACACACAGTGACATGTGAGGGGGAGAGCAGGAGTATAATAGGGGCTGATGGCTCCTGATATATGAGATACACCAGAGAGTGTGGGGAGGAGACTGGTCAGATCTCTGGGATGGTAACACACAGTGACATGATGTGAGGGGGAGAGCAGGAGTATAATAGGGGCTGATGGCTGCTGATGTATGAGATACACCAGAGAGAGTGGGGAGGAGACTGGTCAGATCTCTGGGCTGGTAACACAGAGTGACATGATGTGAGGGGAGAGCAGAAGTATAATAGGGGCTGATGGCTCCTGATGTATGATATACACCAGAGAGTGTGGGGAGGAGACTGGTCAGATCTCTGGGCTGGTAACACACAGTGACATGATGTGAGGGGGAGAGCAGGAGTATAATAGGGGCTGATGGCTGCTGATGTATGAGATATACCAGAGAGAGTGGGGAGGAGACTGGTCAGATCTCTGGGCTGGTAACACACAGTGACATGATGTGAGGGGAGAGCAGGAGTATAATAAGGGCTGATGGCTCCTGATGTATGAGATACACCAGAGAGTGTGGAGAGGAGATTGGTCAGATCTCTGGGCTGGTAGCACACAGTGAAATGATGTGAGGGGAGAGCAGGAGTATAATAGGGGCTGATGGCTCCTGATGGATGAGATACACCAGAGAGTGTGGGGAGGAGACTGGCCAGATCTCTGGGCTGGTAACACACAGTGACATGATGTGAGGGACGAGCAGGAGTATAATAGGGGCTGATGGCTGCTGATGGATGAGATACACCAGAGAGTGTGGGGAGGAGACTGGTCAGATCTCTGGGCTGGTAAAACAGAGTGACATGATGTGAGGGGAGAGCAGAAGTATAATAGGGGCTGATGGCTGCTGATGTATGAGATACACCAGAGAGTGTGGGGAGGAGACTGGTCAGATCTCTGGGCTGGTAACACACAGTGACATGATGTGAGGGGGAGAGCAGGAGTATAATAGGGGCTGATGGCTCCTGATGGATGAGATACACCAGAGAGTGTGGGGAGGAGACTGGCCAGATCTCTGGGCTGGTAACACACAGTGACATGATGTGAGGGACGAGCAGGAGTATAATAGGGGCTGATGGCTGCTGATGGATGAGATACACCAGAGAGTGTGGGGAGGAGACTGGTCAGATCTCTGGGCTGGTAACACACAGTGACATGATGTGAGGGGGAGGCAGGAGTATAATAGGGGCTGATGGCTCCTGATGTATGAGATACACCAGAGTGTGTGGGGAGGAGACTGGTCAGATCTCTGGGCTGGTAACACACAGTGACATGATGTGAGGGAGGAGCAGGAGTATAATAGGTGCTGATGGCTCCTGATGTATGAGATACACCAGAGAGAGTGGGGAGAAGACTGGTCAGATCTCTGGGCTGGTAACACACAGTGACATGATGTGAGGGGGAGAGCATGAGTATAATAGGGGCTGATGTCTCCTGATGAATGAGATACACCAGAGAGTGTGGGGAGGAGACTGGTCAGAACTCTGGGCTGGTAACACACAGTGACATAATTTGAGGAGGAGAGCAGGAGTATAATAGGGGCTGATGGCTGCTGATGTATGAGATACACCAGAGAGTGTGGGGAGGAGACTGGTCAGATCTCTGGGATGGTGACATACAGTGACATGATGTGAGGGGGAGAGCAGGAGTATAATAGGGGCTGATGGCTCCTGATGTATGAGATACACCAGAGTGTGTGGGGAGGAGACTGGTCAGATCTCTGGGCTGGTAACACACAGTGACATGATGTGAGGGGGAGAGCAGGAGTATAATAGGGGCTGATGGCTCCTGATATATGAGATACACCAGAGAGAGTGGGGAGAAGACTGGTCAGATCTCTGGGCTGGTAACACACAGTGACATGATGTGAGGGGGAGAGCAGGAGTATAATAGGGGCTGATGGCTGCTGATGTATGAGATACACCAGAGAGTGTGGGGAGGAGACTGGTCAGATCTCTGGGATGGTGACATACAGTGACATGATGTGAGGGGGAGAGCAGGAGTATAATAGGGGCTGATGGCTCCTGATGTATGAGATACACCAGAGAGTGTGGGGAGGAGACTGGCCAGATCTCTGGGCTGGTAACACACGGTGACATGATGTGAGGGGGAGAGCAGGAGTATAATAGGGGCTGATGGCTGCTGATGTATGAGATACACCAGAGAGAGTGGGGAGGAGACTGGTCAGAACTCTGGGCTGGTAACACACAGTGACATGATGTGAGGGGGAGAGCAGGAGTATAATAGGGGCTGATGGCTCCTGATGTATGAGATACACCAGAGAGTGTGGGGAGGAGACTGGTCAGATCTCTGGGCTGGTAAAACACAGTACATGATGTGAGGGGAGAGCAGAAGTATAATAGGGGCTGATGGCTCCTGATGTATGATATACACCAGAGAGTGTGGGGAGGAGACTGGTCAGATCTCTGGGATGGTAACACACAGTGACATGATGTGAGGGGGAGAGCAGGAGTATAATAGGGGCTGATGGCTCCTGATATATGAGATACACCAGAGAGTGTGGGGAGGAGACTGGTCAGATCTCTGGGATGGTAACACACAGTGACATGATGTGAGGGGGAGAGCAGGAGTATAATAGGGGCTGATGGCTGCTGATGTATGAGATACACCAGAGAGAGTGGGGAGGAGACTGGTCAGATCTCTGGGCTGGTAACACACAGTGACATGATGTGAGGGGAGAGCAGGAGTATAATAGGGGCTGATGGCTCTTGATGTATGAGATACACCAGAGAGTGTGGAGAGGAGATTGGTCAGATCTCTGGGCTGGTAACACACAGTGAAATGATGTGAGAGGAGAGCAGGAGTATAATAGGGGCTGATGGCTCCTGATGTATGAGATACACCAGAGAGAGTGGGGAGAAGACTGGTCAGGTCTCTGGGCTGGTAACACACAGTGACATGATGTGAGCGGGAGAGCAGGAGTATAATAGGGGCTGATGGCTCCTGATGTACGAGATACACCAGAGAGTGTGGGGAGGAGACTGGTCAGATCTCTGGGCTGGTAAAACACAGTGACATGATGTGAGGGGAGAGCAGAATAATAGGGGCTGATGGCTCCTGATGTATGATATACACCAGAGAGTGTGGGGAGGAGACTGGTCAGATCTCTGGGATGGTAACACACAGTGACATGATGTGAGGGGGAGAGCAGGAGTATAATAGGGGCCGATGGCTCCTGATATATGAGATACACCAGAGAGAGTGGGGAGAAGACTGGCCAGATCTCTGGGCTGGTAACACACAGTGACATGATGTGAGGGAGGAGCAGGAGTATAATAGGTGCTGATGGCTCCTGATGTATGAGATACACCAGAGAGTGTGGGGAGGAGACTGGTCAGATCTCTGGGCTGGTAACACACAGTGACATGATGTGAGGGGAGAGCAGGAGTATAATAGGAGCTGATGGCTCCTGATGTATGAGATACACCAGAGAGTGTGGGGAGGAGACTGGTCAGATCTCTGGGCTGGTAACACACAGTGACATGATGTGAGGGGGAGAGCAGGAGTATAATAGGGGCTGATGGCTCCTGATGTATGAGATACACCAGAGAGTGTGGGGAGACTGGTCAGATCTCTGGGCTGGTAACACACAGTGACATGATGTGAGGGGAGAGCAGAAGTATAATAGGGGCTGATGGCTCCTGATGTATGATATACACCAGAGAGTGTGGGGAGGAGACTGGTCAGATCTCTGGGATGGTAACACACAGTGACATGATGTGAGGGCGAGAGCAGGAGTATAATAGGGGCTGATGGCTCCTGATATATGAGATACACCAGAGAGACTGGTGAGAAGACTGGTCAGATCTCTGGGCTGGTAACACACAGTGACATGATGTGAGGGGGAGAGCAGGAGTATAATAGGGGCTGATGGCTGCTGATGTATGAGATACACCAGAGAGAGTGGGGAGGAGACTGGTCAGATCTCTGGGCTGGTAACACACAGTGACATGATGTGAGGGGAGAGCAGGAGTATAATAAGGGCTGATGGCTCCTGATGTATGAGATACACCAGAGAGTGTGGAGAGGAGATTGGTCAGATCTCTGGGCTGGTAGCACACAGTGAAATGATGTGAGGGGAGAGCAGGAGTATAATAGGGGCTGATGGCTCCTGATGTATGAGATATACCAGAGAGAGTGGGGAGGAGACTGGTCAGATCTCTGGGCTGGTAACACACAGTGACATGATGTGAGGGGAGAGCAGGAGTATAATAAGGGCTGATGGCTCCTGATGTATGAGATACACCAGAGAGTGTGGAGAGGAGATTGGTCAGATCTCTGGGCTGGTAGCACACAGTGAAATGATGTGAGGGGAGAGCAGGAGTATAATAGGGGCTGATGGCTCCTGATGGATGAGATACACCAGAGAGTGTGGGGAGGAGACTGGCCAGATCTCTGGGCTGGTAACACACAGTGACATGATGTGAGGGACGAGCAGGAGTATAATAGGGGCTGATGGCTGCTGATGGATGAGATACACCAGAGAGTGTGGGGAGGAGACTGGTCAGATCTCTGGGCTGGTAAAACAGAGTGACATGATGTGAGGGGAGAGCAGAAGTATAATAGGGGCTGATGGCTGCTGATGTATGAGATACACCAGAGAGTGTGGGGAGGAGACTGGTCAGATCTCTGGGCTGGTAACACACAGTGACATGATGTGAGGTGGAGAGCAGGAGTATAATAGGGGCTGATGGCTCCTGATGGATGAGATACAACAGAGAGTGTGGGGAGGAGACTGGCCAGATCTCTGGGCTGGTAACACACAGTGACATGATGTGAGGGACGAGCAGGAGTATAATAGGGGCTGATGGCTGCTGATGGATGAGATACACCAGAGAGTGTGGGGAGGAGACTGGTCAGATCTCTGGGCTGGTAAAACAGAGTGACATGATGTGAGGGGAGAGCAGAAGTATAATAGGGGCTGATGGCTCCTGATGTATGATATACACCAGAGAGTGTGGGGAGGAGACTGGTCAGATCTCTGGGATGGTAACACACAGAGACATGATGTGAGGGGGAGAGCAGGAGTATAATAGGGCTGATGGCTCCTGATATATGAGATACACCAGAGAGACTGGAGAGAAGTCTGGTCAGATCTCTGGGCTGGTAACACACAGTGACATGATGTGAGGGGGAGAGCAGGAGTATAATAGGGGCTGATGGCTGCTGATGTATGAGATACACCAGAGAGAGTGGGGAGGAGACTGGTCAGATCTCTGGGCTGGTAACACACAGTGACATGATGTGAGGGGAGAGCAGGAGTATAATAAGGGCTGATGGCTCCTGATGTATGAGATACACCAGAGAGTGTGGAGAGGAGATTGGTCAGATCTCTGGGCTGGTAGCACACAGTGAAATGATGTGAGGGGAGAGCAGGAGTATAATAGGGGCTGATGGCTCCTGATGGATGAGATACACCAGAGAGTGTGGGGAGGAGACTGGTCAGATCTCTGGGCTGGTAACACACAGTGACATGATGTGAGGGGGAGGCAGGAGTATAATAGGGGCTGATGGCTCCTGATGTATGAGATACACCAGAGTGTGTGGGGAGGAGACTGGTCAGATCTCTGGGCTGGTAACACACAGTGACATGATGTGAGGGAGGAGCAGGAGTATAATAGGTGCTGATGGCTCCTGATGTATGAGATACACCAGAGAGAGTGGGGAGAAGACTGGTCAGATCTCTGGGCTGGTAACACACAGTGACATGATGTGAGGGGGAGAGCAGGAGTATAATAGGGGCTGATGTCTCCTGATGAATGAGATACACCAGAGAGTGTGGGGAGGAGACTGGTCAGAACTCTGGGCTGGTAACACACAGTGACATAATTTGAGGAGGAGAGCAGGAGTATAATAGGGGCTGATGGCTGCTGATGTATGAGATACACCAGAGAGTGTGGGGAGGAGACTGGTCAGATCTCTGGGATGGTGACATACAGTGACATGATGTGAGGGGGAGAGCAGGAGTATAATAGGGGCTGATGGCTCCTGATGTATGAGATACACCAGAGTGTGTGGGGAGGAGACTGGTCAGATCTCTGGGCTGGTAACACACAGTGACATGATGTGAGGGGGAGAGCAGGAGTATAATAGGGGCTGATGGCTCCTGATATATGAGATACACCAGAGAAAGTGGGGAGAAGACTGGTCAGATCTCTGGGCTGGTAACACACAGTGACATGATGTGAGGGGGAGAGCAGGAGTATAATAGGGGCTGATGGCTGCTGATGTATGAGATACACCAGAGAGTGTGGGGAGGAGACTGGTCAGATCTCTGGGATGGTGACATACAGTGACATGATGTGAGGGGGAGAGCAGGAGTATAATAGGGGCTGATGGCTCCTGATGTATGAGATACACCAGAGAGTGTGGGGAGGAGACTGGTCAGATCTCTGGGCTGGTAACACACGGTGACATGATGTGAGGGGGAGAGCAGGAGTATAATAGGGGCTGATGGCTGCTGATGTATGAGATACACCAGAGAGAGTGGGGAGGAGACTGGTCAGAACTCTGGGCTGGTAACACACAGTGACATGATGTGAGGGGGAGAGCAGGAGTATAATAGGGGCTGATGGCTGCTGATGTATGAGATACACCAGAGAGAGTGGGGAGGAGACTGGTCAGATCTCTGGGCTGGTAACACACAGTGACATGATGTGAGGGGAGAGCAGGAGTATAATAAGGGCTGATGGCTCCTGATGTATGAGATACACCAGAGAGTGTGGAGAGGAGATTGGTCAGATCTCTGGGCTGGTAGCACACAGTGAAATGATGTGAGGGGAGAGCAGGAGTATAATAGGGGCTGATGGCTCCTGATGTATGAGATATACCAGAGAGAGTGGGGAGGAGACTGGTCAGATCTCTGGGCTGGTAACACACAGTGACATGATGTGAGGGGAGAGCAGGAGTATAATAAGGGCTGATGGCTCCTGATGTATGAGATACACCAGAGAGTGTGGAGAGGAGATTGGTCAGATCTCTGGGCTGGTAGCACACAGTGAAATGATGTGAGGGGAGAGCAGGAGTATAATAGGGGCTGATGGCTCCTGATGGATGAGATACACCAGAGAGTGTGGGGAGGAGACTGGCCAGATCTCTGGGCTGGTAACACACAGTGACATGATGTGAGGGACGAGCAGGAGTATAATAGGGGCTGATGGCTGCTGATGGATGAGATACACCAGAGAGTGTGGGGAGGAGACTGGTCAGATCTCTGGGATGGTAAAACAGAGTGACATGATGTGAGGGGAGAGCAGAAGTATAATAGGGGCTGATGGCTGCTGATGTATGAGATACACCAGAGAGTGTGGGGAGGAGACTGGTCAGATCTCTGGGCTGGTAACACACAGTGACATGATGTGAGGGGGAGAGCAGGAGTATAATAGGGGCTGATGGCTCCTGATGGATGAGATACAACAGAGAGTGTGGGGAGGAGACTGGCCAGATCTCTGGGCTGGTAACACACAGTGACATGATGTGAGGGACGAGCAGGAGTATAATAGGGGCTGATGGCTGCTGATGGATGAGATACACCAGAGAGTGTGGGGAGGAGACTGGTCAGATCTCTGGGCTGGTAAAACAGAGTGACATGATGTGAGGGGAGAGCAGAAGTATAATAGGGGCTGATGGCTCCTGATGTATGATATACACCAGAGAGTGTGGGGAGGAGACTGGTCAGATCTCTGGGATGGTAACACACAGAGACATGATGTGAGGGGGAGAGCAGGAGTATAATAGGGCTGATGGCTCCTGATATATGAGATACACCAGAGAGACTGGAGAGAAGTCTGGTCAGATCTCTGGGCTGGTAACACACAGTGACATGATGTGAGGGGGAGAGCAGGAGTATAATAGGGGCTGATGGCTGCTGATGTATGAGATACACCAGAGAGAGTGGGGAGGAGACTGGTCAGATCTCTGGGCTGGTAACACACAGTGACATGATGTGAGGGGAGAGCAGGAGTATAATAAGGGCTGATGGCTCCTGATGTATGAGATACACCAGAGAGTGTGGAGAGGAGATTGGTCAGATCTCTGGGCTGGTAGCACACAGTGAAATGATGTGAGGGGAGAGCAGGAGTATAATAGGGGCTGATGGCTCCTGATGGATGAGATACACCAGAGAGTGTGGGGAGGAGACTGGTCAGATCTCTGGGCTGGTAACACACAGTGACATGATGTGAGGGGGAGGCAGGAGTATAATAGGGGCTGATGGCTCCTGATGTATGAGATACACCAGAGTGTGTGGGGAGGAGACTGGTCAGATCTCTGGGCTGGTAACACACAGTGACATGATGTGAGGGAGGAGCAGGAGTATAATAGGTGCTGATGGCTCCTGATGTATGAGATACACCAGAGAGAGTGGGGAGAAGACTGGTCAGATCTCTGGGCTGGTAACACACAGTGACATGATGTGAGGGGGAGAGCAGGAGTATAATAGGGGCTGATGTCTCCTGATGAATGAGATACACCAGAGAGTGTGGGGAGGAGACTGGTCAGAACTCTGGGCTGGTAACACACAGTGACATAATTTGAGGAGGAGAGCAGGAGTATAATAGGGGCTGATGGCTGCTGATGTATGAGATACACCAGAGAGTGTGGGGAGGAGACTGGTCAGATCTCTGGGATGGTGACATACAGTGACATGATGTGAGGGGGAGAGCAGGAGTATAATAGGGGCTGATGGCTCCTGATGTATGAGATACACCAGAGTGTGTGGGGAGGAAACTGGTCAGATCTCTGGGCTGGTAACACACAGTGACATGATGTGAGGGGGAGAGCAGGAGTATAATAGGGGCTGATGGCTCCTGATATATGAGATACACCAGAGAAAGTGGGGAGAAGACTGGTCAGATCTCTGGGCTGGTAACACACAGTGACATGATGTGAGGGGGAGAGCAGGAGTATAATAGGGGCTGATGGCTGCTGATGTATGAGATACACCAGAGAGTGTGGGGAGGAGACTGGTCAGATCTCTGGGATGGTGACATACAGTGACATGATGTGAGGGGGAGAGCAGGAGTATAATAGGGGCTGATGGCTCCTGATGTATGAGATACACCAGAGAGTGTGGGGAGGAGACTGGTCAGATCTCTGGGCTGGTAACACACGGTGACATGATGTGAGGGGGAGAGCAGGAGTATAATAGGGGCTGATGGCTGCTGATGTATGAGATACACCAGAGAGAGTGGGGAGGAGACTGGTCAGAACTCTGGGCTGGTAACACACAGTGACATGATGTGAGGGGGAGAGCAGGAGTATAATAGGGGCTGATGGCTCCTGATGTATGAGATACACCAGAGAGTGTGGGGAGGAGACTGGTCAGATCTCTGGGCTGGTAAAACACAGTACATGATGTGAGGGGAGAGCAGAAGTATAATAGAGGCTGATGGCTCCTGATGTATGATATACACCAGAGAGTGTGGGGAGGAGACTGGTCAGATCTCTGGGATGGTAACACACAGTGACATGATGTGAGGGGGAGAGCAGGAGTATAATAGGGGCTGATGGCTCCTGATATATGAGATACACCAGAGAGTGTGGGGAGGAGACTGGTCAGATCTCTGGGATGGTAACACACAGTGACATGATGTGAGGGGGAGAGCAGGAGTATAATAGGGGCTGATGGCTGCTGATGTATGAGATACACCAGAGAGAGTGGGGAGGAGACTGGTCAGATCTCTGGGCTGGTAACACACAGTGACATAATGTGAGGGGAGAGCAGGAGTATAATAGGGGCTGATGGCTCTTGATGTATGAGATACACCAGAGAGTGTGGAGAGGAGATTGGTCAGATCTCTGGGCTGGTAACACACAGTGAAATGATGTGAGGGGAGAGCAGGAGTATAATAGGGGCTGATGGCTCCTGATGTATGAGATACACCAGAGAGAGTGGGGAGAAGACTGGTCAGGTCTCTGGGCTGGTAACACACAGTGACATGATGTGAGCGGGAGAGCAGGAGTATAATAGGGGCTGATGGCTCCTGATGTACGAGATACACCAGAGAGTGTGGGGAGGAGACTGGTCAGATCTCTGGGCTGGTAAAACACAGTGACATGATGTGAGGGGAGAGCAGAATAATAGGGGCTGATGGCTCCTGATGTATGATATACACCAGAGAGTGTGGGGAGGAGACTGGTCAGATCTCTGGGATGGTAACACACAGTGACATGATGTGAGGGGGAGAGCAGGAGTATAATAGGGGCCGATGGCTCCTGATATATGAGATACACCAGAGAGAGTGGGGAGAAGACTGGCCAGATCTCTGGGCTGGTAACACACAGTGACATGATGTGAGGGAGGAGCAGGAGTATAATAGGTGCTGATGGCTCCTGATGTATGAGATACACCAGAGAGTGTGGGGAGGAGACTGGTCAGATCTCTGGGCTGGTAACACACAGTGACATGATGTGAGGGGGAGAGCAGGAGTATAAAAGGGGCTGATGGCTCCTGATGGATGAGATACACCAGAGAGTGTGGGGAGGAGACTGGCCAGATCTCTGGGCTGGTAACACACAGTGACATGATGTGAGGGACGAGCAGGAGTATAATAGGTGCTGATGGCTCCTGATGTATGAGATACACCAGAGAGTGTGGGGAGGAGACTGGTCAGATCTCTGGGCTGGTAACACACAGTGAAATGATGTGATGGGAGAGCAGGAGTATAATAGGGGTTGATGGCTCCTGATATATGAGATACACCAGAGAGAGTGGGGAGAAGACTGGTCAGATCTCTGGGCTGGTAACACACAGTGACATGATGTGAGGGGGAGAGCAGGAGTATAATAGGGGCTGATGGCTGCTGATGTATGAGATACACCAGAGAGTGTGGGGAGGAGACTGGTCAGATCTCTGGGATGGTGACATACAGTGACATGATGTGAGGGGGAGAGCAGGAGTATAATAGGGGCTGATGGCTCCTGATGTATGAGATACACCAGAGAGTGTGGGGAGGAGACTGGTCAGATCTCTGGGCTGGTAACACACGGTGACATGATGTGAGGGGGAGAGCAGGAGTATAATAGGGGCTGATGGCTGCTGATGTATGAGATACACCAGAGTGTGTGGGGAGGAGACTGGTCAGGTCTCTGGGCTGGTAACACACAGTGACATGATGTGAGGGGGAGAGCAGGAGTATAATAGGGGCTGATGGCTCCTGATGTATGAGATACACCAGAGAGAGTGGGGAGGAGACTGGTCAGAACTCTGGGCTGGTAACACACAGTGACATGATGTGAGGGGGAGAGCAGGAGTATAATAGGGGCTGATGGCTCCTGATGTATGAGATACACCAGAGTGTGTGAGGAGGAGACTGGTCAGGTCTCTGGGCTGGTAACACACAGTGACATGATGTGAGGGGGAGAGCAGGAGTATAATAGGGGCTGATGGCTCCTGATGTATGAGATACACCAGAGAGTGTGGGGAGGAGACTGGTCAGATCTCTGGGCTGGTAAAACAGAGTGACATGATGTGAGGGGAGAGCAGAAGTATAATAGGGGCTGATGGCTCCTGATGTATGATATACACCAGAGAGTGTGGGGAGGAGACTGGTCAGATCTCTGGGATGGTAACACACAGTGACATGATGTGAGGGGGAGAGCAGGAGTATAATAGGGGCTGATGGCTCCTGATATATGAGATACACCAGAGAGACTGGAGATAAGACTGGTCAGATCTCTGGGCTGGTAACACACAGTGACATGATGTGATGGGGAGATCAGGAGTATAATAGGGGCTGATGGCTGCTGATGTATGAGATACACCAGAGAGAGTGGGGAGGAGACTGGTCAGATCTCTGGGCTGGTAACACACAGTGACATGATGTGAGGGGAGAGCAGGAGTATAATAAGGGCTGATGGCTCCTGATGTATGAGATACACCAGAGAGTGTGGAGAGGAGATTGGTCAGATCTCTGGGCTGGTAGCACACAGTGAAATGATGTGAGGGGAGAGCAGGAGTATAATAGGTGCTGATGGCTCCTGATGGATGAGATACACCAGAGAGTGTGGGGAGGAGACTGGCCAGATCTCTGGGCTGGTAACACACAGTGACATGATGTGAGGGACGAGCAGGAGTATAATAGGGGCTGATGGCTGCTGATGGATGAGATACACCAGAGAGTGTGGGGAGGAGACTGGTCAGATCTCTGGGCTGGAAAAACAGAGTGACATGATGTGAGGGGAGAGCAGAAGTATAATAGGGGCTGATGGCTCCTGATGTATGATATACACCAGAGAGTGTGGGGAGGAGACTGGTCAGATCTCTGGGCTGGTAACACACAGTGACATGATGTGAGGGGGAGAGCAGGAGTATAATAGGGGCTGATGGCTGCTGATGTATGAGATACACCAGAGAGAGTGGGGAGGAGACTGGTCAGATCTCTGGGCTGGTAACACACAGTGACATGATGTGAGGGGAGAGCAGGAGTATAATAAGGGCTGATGGCTCCTGATGTATGAGATACACCAGAGAGTGTGGAGAGGAGATTGGTTAGATCTCTGGGCTGGTAGCACACAGTGAAATGATGTGAGGGGAGAGCAGGAGTATAATAGGGGCTGATGGCTCCTGATGGATGAGATACACCAGAGAGTGTGGGGAGGAGACTGGCCAGATCTCTGGGCTGGTAACACACAGTGACATGATGTGAGGGACGAGCAGGAGTATAATAGGGGCTGATGGCTGCTGATGGATGAGATACACCAGAGAGTGTGGGGAGGAGACTGGTCAGATCTCTGGGCTGGTAAAACAGAGTGACATGATGTGAGGGGAGAGCAGAAGTATAATAGGGGCTGATGGCTGCTGATGTATGAGATACACCAGAGAGTGTGGGGAGGAGACTGGTCAGATCTCTGGGCTGGTAACACACAGTGACATGATGTGAGGGGGAGAGCAGGAGTATAATAGGGGCTGATGGATCCTGATGGATGAGATACACCAGAGAGTGTGGGGAGGAGACTGGCCAGATCTCTGGGCTGGTAACACACAGTGACATGATGTGAGGGACGAGCAGGAGTATAATAGGGGCTGATGGCTGCTGATGGATGAGATACACCAGAGAGTGTGGGGAGGAGACTGGTCAGATCTCTGGGCTGGTAAAATAGAGTGACATGATGTGAGGGGAGAGCAGAAGTATAATAGGGGCTGATGGCTCCTGATGTATGATATACACCAGAGAGTGTGGGGAGGAGACTGGTCAGATCTCTGGGATGGTAACACACAGTGACATGATGTGAGGGGGAGAGCAGGAGTATAATAGGGGCTGATGGCTCCTGATATATGAGATACACCAGAGAGACTGGAGAGAAGACTGGTCAGATCTCTGGGCTGGTAACACACAGTGACATGATGTGAGGGGGAGAGCAGGAGTATAATAGGGGCTGATGGCTGCTGATGTATGAGATACACCAGAGAGAGTGGGGAGGAGACTGGTCAGATCTCTGGGCTGGTAACACACAGTGACATGATGTGAGGGGAGAGCAGGAGTATAATAAGGGCTGATGGCTCCTGATGTATGAGATACACCAGAGAGTGTGGAGAGGAGATTGGTCAGATCTCTGGGCTGGTAGCACACAGTGAAATGATGTGAGGGGAGAGCAGGAGTATAATAGGGGCTGATGGCTCCTGATGGATGAGATACACCAGAGAGTGCGGGGGAGGAGACTGGTCAGATCTCTGGGCTGGTAACACACAGTGACATGATGTGAGGGGGAGGCAGGAGTATAATAGGGGCTGATGGCTCCTGATGTATGAGATACACCAGAGAGTGTGGGGAGGAGACTGGTCAGATCTCTGGGCTGGTAAAACACAGTACATGATGTGAGGGGAGAGCAGAAGTATAATAGGGGCTGATGGCTCCTGATGTATGATATACACCAGAGAGTGTGGGGAGGAGACTGGTCAGATCTCTGGGATGGTAACACACAGTGACATGATGTGAGGGGGAGAGCAGGAGTATAATAGGGGCTGATGGCTCCTGATATATGAGATACACCAGAGAGTGTGGGGAGGAGACTGGTCAGATCTCTGGGATGGTAACACACAGTGACATGATGTGAGGGGGAGAGCAGGAGTATAATAGGGGCTGATGGCTGCTGATGTATGAGATACACCAGAGAGAGTGGGGAGGAGACTGGTCAGATCTCTGGGCTGGTAACACACAGTGACATGATGTGAGGGGAGAGCAGGAGTATAATAGGGGCTGATGGCTCTTGATGTATGAGATACACCAGAGAGTGTGGAGAGGAGATTGGTCAGATCTCTGGGCTGGTAACACACAGTGAAATGATGTGAGGGGAGAGCAGGAGTATAATAGGGGCTGATGGCTCCTGATGTATGAGATACACCAGAGAGTGGGGAGAAGACTGGTCAGGTCTCTGGGCAGGTAACACACAGTGACATGATGTGAGCGGGAGAGCAGGAGTATAATAGGGGCTGATGGCTCCTGATGTACGAGATACACCAGAGAGTGTGGGGAGGAGACTGGTCAGATCTCTGGGCTGGTAAAACACAGTGACATGATGTGAGGGGAGAGCAGAATAATAGGGGCTGATGGCTCCTGATGTATGATATACACCAGAGAGTGTGGGGAGGAGACTGGTCAGATCTCTGGGATGGTAACACACAGTGACATGATGTGAGGGGGAGAGCAGGAGTATAATAGGGGCCGATGGCTCCTGATATATGAGATACACCAGAGAGAGTGGGGAGAAGACTGGCCAGATCTCTGGGCTGGTAACACACAGTGACATGATGTGAGGGAGGAGCAGGAGTATAATAGGTGCTGATGGCTCCTGATGTATGAGATACACCAGAGAGTGTGGGGAGGAGACCGGTCAGATCTCTGGGCTGGTAACACACAGTGACATGATGTGAGGGGAGAGCAGGAGTATAATAGGAGCTGATGGCTCCTGATGTATGAGATACACCAGAGAGTGTGGGGAGGAGACTGGTCAGATCTCTGGGCTGGTAACACACAGTGACATGATGTGAGGGGGAGAGCAGGAGTATAATAGGGGCTGATGGCTCCTGATGGATGAGATACACCAGAGAGTGTGGGGAGGAGACTGGCCAGATCTCTGGGCTGGTAACACACAGTGACATGATGTGAGGGACGAGCAGGAGTATAATAGGTGCTGATGGCTCCTGATGTATGAGATACACCAGAGAGTGTGGGGAGGAGACTGGTCAGATCTCTGGGCTGGTAACACACAGTGAAATGATGTGAGGGGAGAGCAGGAGTATAATAGGGGCTGATGGCTCCTGATATATGAGATACACCAGAGAGAGTGGGGAGAAGACTGGTCAGATATCTGGGCTGGTAACACACAGTGACATGATGTGAGGGGGAGAGCAGGAGTATAATAGGGGCTGATGGCTGCTGATGTATGAGATACACCAGAGAGTGTGGGGAGGAGACTGGTCAGATCTCTGGGATGGTGACATACAGTGACATGATGTGAGGGGGAGAGCAGGAGTATAATAGGGGCTGATGGCTCCTGATGTATGAGATACACCAGAGAGTGTGGGGAGGAGACTGGTCAGATCTCTGGGCTGGTAACACACGGTGACATGATGTGAGGGGGAGAGCAGGAGTATAATAGGGGCTGATGGCTCCTGATGTATGAGATACACCAGAGAGAGTGGGGAGGAGACTGGTCAGAACTCTGGGCTGGTAACACACAGTGACATGATGTGAGGGGGAGAGCAGGAGTATAATAGGGGCTGATGGCTCCTGATGTATGAGATACACCAGAGTGTGTGAGGAGGAGACTGGTCAGGTCTCTGGGCTGGTAACACACAGTGACATGATGTGAGGGGGAGAGCAGGAGTATAATAGGGGCTGATGGCTCCTGATGTATGAGATACACCAGAGAGTGTGGGGAGGAGACTGGTCAGATCTCTGGGCTGGTAAAATAGAGTGACATGATGTGAGGGGAGAGCAGAAGTATAATAGGGGCTGATGGCTCCTGATGTATGATATACACCAGAGAGTGTGGGGAGGAGACTGGTCAGATCTCTGGGATGGTAACACACAGTGACATGATGTGAGGGGGAGAGCAGGAGTATAATAGGGGCTGATGGCTCCTGATATATGAGATACACCAGAGAGACTGGAGAGAAGACTGGTCAGATCTCTGGGCTGGTAACACACAGTGACATGATGTGAGGGGGAGAGCAGGAGTATAATAGGGGCTGATGGCTGCTGATGTATGAGATACACCAGAGAGAGTGGGGAGGAGACTGGTCAGATCTCTGGGCTGGTAACACACAGTGACATGATGTGAGGGGAGAGCAGGAGTATAATAAGGGCTGATGACTCCTGATGTATGAGATACACCAGAGAGTGTGGAGAGGAGATTGGTCAGATCTCTGGGCTGGTAGCACACAGTGAAATGATGTGAGGGGAGAGCAGGAGTATAATAGGGGCTGATGGCTCCTGATGGATGAGATACACCAGAGAGTGTGGGGAGGAGACTGGCCAGATCTCTGGGCTGGTAACACACAGTGACATGATGTGAGGGACGAGCAGGAGTATAATAGGGGCTGATGGCTGCTGATGGATGAGATACACCAGAGAGTGTGGGGAGGAGACTGGTCAGATCTCTGGGCTGGAAAAACAGAGTGACATGATGTGAGGGGAGAGCAGAAGTATAATAGGGGCTGATGGCTCCTGATGTATGATATACACCAGAGAGTGTGGGGAGGAGACTGGTCAGATCTCTGGGCTGGTAACACACAGTGACATGATGTGAGGGGGAGAGCAGGAGTATAATAGGGGCTGATGGCTGCTGATGTATGAGATATACCAGAGAGAGTGGGGAGGAGACTGGTCAGATCTCTGGGCTGGTAACACACAGTGACATGATGTGAGGGGAGAGCAGGAGTATAATAAGGGCTGATGGCTCCTGATGTATGAGATACACCAGAGAGTGTGGAGAGGAGATTGGTCAGATCTCTGGGCTGGTAGCACACAGTGAAATGATGTGAGGGGAGAGCAGGAGTATAATAGGGGCTGATGGCTCCTGATGGATGAGATACACCAGAGAGTGTGGGGAGGAGACTGGCCAGATCTCTGGGCTGGTAACACACAGTGACATGATGTGAGGGACGAGCAGGAGTATAATAGGGGCTGATGGCTGCTGATGGATGAGATACACCAGAGAGTGTGGGGAGGAGACTGGTCAGATCTCTGGGCTGGTAAAACAGAGTGACATGATGTGAGGGGAGAGCAGAAGTATAATAGGGGCTGATGGCTGCTGATGTATGAGATACACCAGAGAGTGTGGGGAGGAGACTGGTCAGATCTCTGGGCTGGTAACACACAGTGACATGATGTGAGGGGGAGAGCAGGAGTATAATAGGGGCTGATGGATCCTGATGGATGAGATACACCAGAGAGTGTGGGGAGGAGACTGGCCAGATCTCTGGGCTGGTAACACACAGTGACATGATGTGAGGGACGAGCAGGAGTATAATAGGGGCTGATGGCTGCTGATGGATGAGATACACCAGAGAGTGTGGGGAGGAGACTGGTCAGATCTCTGGGCTGGTAAAATAGAGTGACATGATGTGAGGGGAGAGCAGAAGTATAATAGGGGCTGATGGCTCCTGATGTATGATATACACCAGAGAGTGTGGGGAGGAGACTGGTCAGATCTCTGGGATGGTAACACACAGTGACATGATGTGAGGGGGAGAGCAGGAGTATAATAGGGGCTGATGGCTCCTGATATATGAGATACACCAGAGAGACTGGAGAGAAGACTGGTCAGATCTCTGGGCTGGTAACACACAGTGACATGATGTGAGGGGGAGAGCAGGAGTATAATAGGGGCTGATGGCTGCTGATGTATGAGATACACCAGAGAGAGTGGGGAGGAGACTGGTCAGATCTCTGGGCTGGTAACACACAGTGACATGATGTGAGGGGAGAGCAGGAGTATAATAAGGGCTGATGGCTCCTGATGTATGAGATACACCAGAGAGTGTGGAGAGGAGATTGGTCAGATCTCTGGGCTGGTAGCACACAGTGAAATGATGTGAGGGGAGAGCAGGAGTATAATAGGGGCTGATGGCTCCTGATGGATGAGATACACCAGAGAGTGTGGGGAGGAGACTGGTCAGATCTCTGGGCTGGTAACACACAGTGACATGATGTGAGGGGGAGGCAGGAGTATAATAGGGGCTGATGGCTCCTGATGTATGAGATACACCAGAGAGTGTGGGGAGGAGACTGGTCAGATCTCTGGGCTGGTAAAACACAGTACATGATGTGAGGGGAGAGCAGAAGTATAATAGGGGCTGATGGCTCCTGATGTATGATATACACCAGAGAGTGTGGGGAGGAGACTGGTCAGATCTCTGGGATGGTAACACACAGTGACATGATGTGAGGGGGAGAGCAGGAGTATAATAGGGGCTGATGGCTCCTGATATATGAGATACACCAGAGAGTGTGGGGAGGAGACTGGTCAGATCTCTGGGATGGTAACACACAGTGACATGATGTGAGGGGGAGAGCAGGAGTATAATAGGGGCTGATGGCTGCTGATGTATGAGATACACCAGAGAGAGTGGGGAGGAGACTGGTCAGATCTCTGGGCTGGTAACACACAGTGACATGATGTGAGGGGAGAGCAGGAGTATAATAGGGGCTGATGGCTCTTGATGTATGAGATACACCAGAGAGTGTGGAGAGGAGATTGGTCAGATCTCTGGGCTGGTAACACACAGTGAAATGATGTGAGGGGAGAGCAGGAGTATAATAGGGGCTGATGGCTCCTGATGTATGAGATACACCAGAGAGTGGGGAGAAGACTGGTCAGGTCTCTGGGCAGGTAACACACAGTGACATGATGTGAGCGGGAGAGCAGGAGTATAATAGGGGCTGATGGCTCCTGATGTACGAGATACACCAGAGAGTGTGGGGAGGAGACTGGTCAGATCTCTGGGCTGGTAAAACACAGTGACATGATGTGAGGGGAGAGCAGAATAATAGGGGCTGATGGCTCCTGATGTATGATATACACCAGAGAGTGTGGGGAGGAGACTGGTCAGATCTCTGGGATGGTAACACACAGTGACATGATGTGAGGGGGAGAGCAGGAGTATAATAGGGGCCGATGGCTCCTGATATATGAGATACACCAGAGAGAGTGGGGAGAAGACTGGCCAGATCTCTGGGCTGGTAACACACAGTGACATGATGTGAGGGAGGAGCAGGAGTATAATAGGTGCTGATGGCTCCTGATGTATGAGATACACCAGAGAGTGTGGGGAGGAGACCGGTCAGATCTCTGGGCTGGTAACACACAGTGACATGATGTGAGGGGAGAGCAGGAGTATAATAGGAGCTGATGGCTCCTGATGTATGAGATACACCAGAGAGTGTGGGGAGGAGACTGGTCAGATCTCTGGGCTGGTAACACACAGTGACATGATGTGAGGGGGAGAGCAGGAGTATAATAGGGGCTGATGGCTCCTGATGGATGAGATACACCAGAGAGTGTGGGGAGGAGACTGGCCAGATCTCTGGGCTGGTAACACACAGTGACATGATGTGAGGGACGAGCAGGAGTATAATAGGTGCTGATGGCTCCTGATGTATGAGATACACCAGAGAGTGTGGGGAGGAGACTGGTCAGATCTCTGGGCTGGTAACACACAGTGAAATGATGTGAGGGGAGAGCAGGAGTATAATAGGGGCTGATGGCTCCTGATATATGAGATACACCAGAGAGAGTGGGGAGAAGACTGGTCAGATATCTGGGCTGGTAACACACAGTGACATGATGTGAGGGGGAGAGCAGGAGTATAATAGGGGCTGATGGCTGCTGATGTATGAGATACACCAGAGAGTGTGGGGAGGAGACTGGTCAGATCTCTGGGATGGTGACATACAGTGACATGATGTGAGGGGGAGAGCAGGAGTATAATAGGGGCTGATGGCTCCTGATGTATGAGATACACCAGAGAGTGTGGGGAGGAGACTGGTCAGATCTCTGGGCTGGTAACACACGGTGACATGATGTGAGGGGGAGAGCAGGAGTATAATAGGGGCTGATGGCTCCTGATGTATGAGATACACCAGAGAGAGTGGGGAGGAGACTGGTCAGAACTCTGGGCTGGTAACACACAGTGACATGATGTGAGGGGGAGAGCAGGAGTATAATAGGGGCTGATGGCTCCTGATGTATGAGATACACCAGAGTGTGTGAGGAGGAGACTGGTCAGGTCTCTGGGCTGGTAACACACAGTGACATGATGTGAGGGGGAGAGCAGGAGTATAATAGGGGCTGATGGCTCCTGATGTATGAGATACACCAGAGAGTGTGGGGAGGAGACTGGTCAGATCTCTGGGCTGGTAAAATAGAGTGACATGATGTGAGGGGAGAGCAGAAGTATAATAGGGGCTGATGGCTCCTGATGTATGATATACACCAGAGAGTGTGGGGAGGAGACTGGTCAGATCTCTGGGATGGTAACACACAGTGACATGATGTGAGGGGGAGAGCAGGAGTATAATAGGGGCTGATGGCTCCTGATATATGAGATACACCAGAGAGACTGGAGAGAAGACTGGTCAGATCTCTGGGCTGGTAACACACAGTGACATGATGTGAGGGGGAGAGCAGGAGTATAATAGGGGCTGATGGCTGCTGATGTATGAGATACACCAGAGAGAGTGGGGAGGAGACTGGTCAGATCTCTGGGCTGGTAACACACAGTGACATGATGTGAGGGGAGAGCAGGAGTATAATAAGGGCTGATGGCTCCTGATGTATGAGATACACCAGAGAGTGTGGAGAGGAGATTGGTCAGATCTCTGGGCTGGTAGCACACAGTGAAATGATGTGAGGGGAGAGCAGGAGTATAATAGGGGCTGATGGCTCCTGATGGATGAGATACACCAGAGAGTGTGGGGAGGAGACTGGTCAGATCTCTGGGCTGGTAACACACAGTGACATGATGTGAGGGGGAGGCAGGAGTATAATAGGGGCTGATGGCTCCTGATGTATGAGATACACCAGAGAGTGTGGGGAGGAGACTGGTCAGATCTCTGGGCTGGTAAAACACAGTACATGATGTGAGGGGAGAGCAGAAGTATAATAGGGGCTGATGGCTCCTGATGTATGATATACACCAGAGAGTGTGGGGAGGAGACTGGTCAGATCTCTGGGATGGTAACACACAGTGACATGATGTGAGGGGGAGAGCAGGAGTATAATAGGGGCTGATGGCTCCTGATATATGAGATACACCAGAGAGTGTGGGGAGGAGACTGGTCAGATCTCTGGGATGGTAACACACAGTGACATGATGTGAGGGGGAGAGCAGGAGTATAATAGGGGCTGATGGCTGCTGATGTATGAGATACACCAGAGAGAGTGGGGAGGAGACTGGTCAGATCTCTGGGCTGGTAACACACAGTGACATGATGTGAGGGGAGAGCAGGAGTATAATAGGGGCTGATGGCTCTTGATGTATGAGATACACCAGAGAGTGTGGAGAGGAGATTGGTCAGATCTCTGGGCTGGTAACACACAGTGAAATGATGTGAGGGGAGAGCAGGAGTATAATAGGGGCTGATGGCTCCTGATGTATGAGATACACCAGAGAGTGGGGAGAAGACTGGTCAGGTCTCTGGGCAGGTAACACACAGTGACATGATGTGAGCGGGAGAGCAGGAGTATAATAGGGGCTGATGGCTCCTGATGTACGAGATACACCAGAGAGTGTGGGGAGGAGACTGGTCAGATCTCTGGGCTGGTAAAACACAGTGACATGATGTGAGGGGAGAGCAGAATAATAGGGGCTGATGGCTCCTGATGTATGATATACACCAGAGAGTGTGGGGAGGAGACTGGTCAGATCTCTGGGATGGTAACACACAGTGACATGATGTGAGGGGGAGAGCAGGAGTATAATAGGGGCCGATGGCTCCTGATATATGAGATACACCAGAGAGAGTGGGGAGAAGACTGGCCAGATCTCTGGGCTGGTAACACACAGTGACATGATGTGAGGGAGGAGCAGGAGTATAATAGGTGCTGATGGCTCCTGATGTATGAGATACACCAGAGAGTGTGGGGAGGAGACCGGTCAGATCTCTGGGCTGGTAACACACAGTGACATGATGTGAGGGGAGAGCAGGAGTATAATAGGAGCTGATGGCTCCTGATGTATGAGATACACCAGAGAGTGTGGGGAGGAGACTGGTCAGATCTCTGGGCTGGTAACACACAGTGACATGATGTGAGGGGGAGAGCAGGAGTATAATAGGGGCTGATGGCTCCTGATGGATGAGATACACCAGAGAGTGTGGGGAGGAGACTGGCCAGATCTCTGGGCTGGTAACACACAGTGACATGATGTGAGGGACGAGCAGGAGTATAATAGGTGCTGATGGCTCCTGATGTATGAGATACACCAGAGAGTGTGGGGAGGAGACTGGTCAGATCTCTGGGCTGGTAACACACAGTGAAATGATGTGAGGGGAGAGCAGGAGTATAATAGGGGCTGATGGCTCCTGATATATGAGATACACCAGAGAGAGTGGGGAGAAGACTGGTCAGATATCTGGGCTGGTAACACACAGTGACATGATGTGAGGGGGAGAGCAGGAGTATAATAGGGGCTGATGGCTGCTGATGTATGAGATACACCAGAGAGTGTGGGGAGGAGACTGGTCAGATCTCTGGGATGGTGACATACAGTGACATGATGTGAGGGGGAGAGCAGGAGTATAATAGGGGCTGATGGCTCCTGATGTATGAGATACACCAGAGAGTGTGGGGAGGAGACTGGTCAGATCTCTGGGCTGGTAACACACGGTGACATGATGTGAGGGGGAGAGCAGGAGTATAATAGGGGCTGATGGCTCCTGATGTATGAGATACACCAGAGAGAGTGGGGAGGAGACTGGTCAGAACTCTGGGCTGGTAACACACAGTGACATGATGTGAGGGGGAGAGCAGGAGTATAATAGGGGCTGAAGGCTCCTGATGTATGAGATACACCAGAGTGTGTGAGGAGGAGACTGGTCAGGTCTCTGGGCTGGTAACACACAGTGACATGATGTGAGGGGGAGAGCAGGAGTATAATAGGGGCTGATGGCTCCTGATGTATGAGATACACCAGAGAGTGTGGGGAGGAGACTGGTCAGATCTCTGGGCTGGTAAAATAGAGTGACATGATGTGAGGGGAGAGCAGAAGTATAATAGGGGCTGATGGCTCCTGATGTATGATATACACCAGAGAGTGTGGGGAGGAGACTGGTCAGATCTCTGGGATGGTAACACACAGTGACATGATGTGAGGGGGAGAGCAGGAGTATAATAGGGGCTGATGGCTCCTGATATATGAGATACACCAGAGAGACTGGAGAGAAGACTGGTCAGATCTCTGGGCTGGTAACACACAGTGACATGATGTGAGGGGGAGAGCAGGAGTATAATAGGGGCTGATGGCTGCTGATGTATGAGATACACCAGAGAGAGTGGGGAGGAGACTGGTCAGATCTCTGGGCTGGTAACACACAGTGACATGATGTGAGGGGAGAGCAGGAGTATAATAAGGGCTGATGACTCCTGATGTATGAGATACACCAGAGAGTGTGGAGAGGAGATTGGTCAGATCTCTGGGCTGGTAGCACACAGTGAAATGATGTGAGGGGAGAGCAGGAGTATAATAGGGGCTGATGGCTCCTGATGGATGAGATACACCAGAGAGTGTGGGGAGGAGACTGGCCAGATCTCTGGGCTGGTAACACACAGTGACATGATGTGAGGGACGAGCAGGAGTATAATAGGGGCTGATGGCTGCTGATGGATGAGATACACCAGAGAGTGTGGGGAGGAGACTGGTCAGATCTCTGGGCTGGAAAAACAGAGTGACATGATGTGAGGGGAGAGCAGAAGTATAATAGGGGCTGATGGCTCCTGATGTATGATATACACCAGAGAGTGTGGGGAGGAGACTGGTCAGATCTCTGGGCTGGTAACACACAGTGACATGATGTGAGGGGGAGAGCAGGAGTATAATAGGGGCTGATGGCTGCTGATGTATGAGATATACCAGAGAGAGTGGGGAGGAGACTGGTCAGATCTCTGGGCTGGTAACACACAGTGACATGATGTGAGGGGAGAGCAGGAGTATAATAAGGGCTGATGGCTCCTGATGTATGAGATACACCAGAGAGTGTGGAGAGGAGATTGGTCAGATCTCTGGGCTGGTAGCACACAGTGAAATGATGTGAGGGGAGAGCAGGAGTATAATAGGGGCTGATGGCTCCTGATGGATGAGATACACCAGAGAGTGTGGGGAGGAGACTGGCCAGATCTCTGGGCTGGTAACACACAGTGACATGATGTGAGGGACGAGCAGGAGTATAATAGGGGCTGATGGCTGCTGATGGATGAGATACACCAGAGAGTGTGGGGAGGAGACTGGTCAGATCTCTGGGCTGGTAAAACAGAGTGACATGATGTGAGGGGAGAGCAGAAGTATAATAGGGGCTGATGGCTGCTGATGTATGAGATACACCAGAGAGTGTGGGGAGGAGACTGGTCAGATCTCTGGGCTGGTAACACACAGTGACATGATGTGAGGGGGAGAGCAGGAGTATAATAGGGGCTGATGGCTCCTGATGGATGAGATACACCAGAGAGTGTGGGGAGGAGACTGGCCAGATCTCTGGGCTGGTAACACACAGTGACATGATGTGAGGGACGAGCAGGAGTATAATAGGGGCTGATGGCTGCTGATGGATGAGATACACCAGAGAGTGTGGGGAGGAGACTGGTCAGATCTCTGGGCTGGTAACACACAGTGACATGATGTGAGGGGGAGGCAGGAGTATAATAGGGGCTGATGGCTCCTGATGTATGAGATACACCAGAGAGAGTGGGGAGAAGACTGGTCAGATCTCTGGGCTGGTAACACACAGTGACATGATGTGAGGGGGAGAGCAGGAGTATAATAGGGGCTGATGTCTCCTGATGAATGAGATACACCAGAGAGTGTGGGGAGGAGACTGGTCAGAACTCTGGGCTGGTAACACACAGTGACATAATTTGAGGAGGAGAGCAGGAGTATAATAGGGGCTGATGGCTGCTGATGTATGAGATACACCAGAGAGTGTGGGGAGGAGACTGGTCAGATCTCTGGGATGGTGACATACAGTGACATGATGTGAGGGGGAGAGCAGGAGTATAATAGGGGCTGATGGCTCCTGATGTATGAGATACACCAGAGTGTGTGGGGAGGAGACTGGTCAGATCTCTGGGCTGGTAACACACAGTGACATGATGTGAGGGGGAGAGCAGGAGTATAATAGGGGCTGATGGCACCTGATATATGAGATACACCAGAGAGAGTGGGGAGAAGACTGGTCAGATCTCTGGGCTGGTAACACACAGTGACATGATGTGAGGGGGAGAGCAGGAGTATAATAGGGGCTGATGGCTGCTGATGTATGAGATACACCAGAGAGTGTGGGGAGGAGACTGGTCAGATCTCTGGGATGGTGACATACAGTGACATGATGTGAGGGGGAGAGCAGGAGTATAATAGGGGCTGATGGCTCCTGATGTATGAGATACACCAGAGAGTGTGGGGAGGAGACTGGCCAGATCTCTGGGCTGGTAACACACGGTGACATGATGTGAGGGGGAGAGAAGGAGTATAATAGGGGCTGATGGCTGCTGATGTATGAGATACACCAGAGAGAGTGGGGAGGAGACTGGTCAGAACTCTGGGCTGGTAACACACAGTGACATGATGTGAGGGGGAGAGCAGGAGTATAATAGGGGCTGATGGCTCCTGATGTATGAGATACACCAGAGAGTGTGGGGAGGAGACTGGTCAGATCTCTGGGCTGGTAAAACACAGTACATGATGTGAGGGGAGAGCAGAAGTATAATAGGGGCTGATGGCTCCTGATGTATGATATACACCAGAGAGTGTGGGGAGGAGACTGGTCAGATCTCTGGGATGGTAACACACAGTGACATGATGTGAGGGGGAGAGCAGGAGTATAATAGGGGCTGATGGCTCCTGATATATGAGATACACCAGAGAGTGTGGGGAGGAGACTGGTCAGATCTCTGGGATGGTAACACACAGTGACATGATGTGAGGGGGAGAGCAGGAGTATAATAGGGGCTGATGGCTGCTGATGTATGAGATACACCAGAGAGAGTGGGGAGGAGACTGGTCAGATCTCTGGGCTGGTAACACACAGTGACATGATGTGAGGGGAGAGCAGGAGTATAATAGGGGCTGATGGCTCTTGATGTATGAGATACACCAGAGAGTGTGGAGAGGAGATTGGTCAGATCTCTGGGCTGGTAACACACAGTGAAATGATGTGAGGGGAGAGCAGGAGTATAATAGGGGCTGATGGCTCCTGATGTATGAGATACACCAGAGAGAGTGGGGAGAAGACTGGTCAGGTCTCTGGGCTGGTAACACACAGTGACATGATGTGAGCGGGAGAGCAGGAGTATAATAGGGGCTGATGGCTCCTGATGTACGAGATACACCAGAGAGTGTGGGGAGGAGACTGGTCAGATCTCTGGGCTGGTAAAACACAGTGACATGATGTGAGGGGAGAGCAGAATAATAGGGGCTGATGGCTCCTGATGTATGATATACACCAGAGAGTGTGGGGAGGAGACTGGTCAGATCTCTGGGATGGTAACACACAGTGACATGATGTGAGGGGGAGAGCAGGAGTATAATAGGGGCCGATGGCTCCTGATATATGAGATACACCAGAGAGAGTGGGGAGAAGACTGGCCAGATCTCTGGGCTGGTAACACACAGTGACATGATGTGAGGGAGGAGCAGGAGTATAATAGGTGCTGATGGCTCCTGATGTATGAGATACACCAGAGAGTGTGGGGAGGAGACTGGTCAGATCTCTGGGCTGGTAACACACAGTGACATGATGTGAGGGGAGAGCAGGAGTATAATAGGAGCTGATGGCTCCTGATGTATGAGATACACCAGAGAGTGTGGGGAGGAGACTGGTCAGATCTCTGGGCTGGTAACACACAGTGACATGATGTGAGGGGGAGAGCAGGAGTATAATAGGGGCTGATGGCTCCTGATGTATGAGATACACCAGAGAGTGTGGGGAGGAGACTGGTCAGATCTCTGGGCTGGTAACACACAGTGACATGATGTGAGGGGAGAGCAGAAGTATAATAGGGGCTGATGGCTCCTGATGTATGATATACACCAGAGAGTGTGGGGAGGAGACTGGTCAGATCTCTGGGATGGTAACACACAGTGACATGATGTGAGGGCGAGAGCAGGAGTATAATAGGGGCTGATGGCTCCTGATATATGAGATACACCAGAGAGACTGGAGAGAAGACTGGTCAGATCTCTGGGCTGGTAACACACAGTGACATGATGTGAGGGGGAGAGCAGGAGTATAATAGGGGCTGATGGCTGCTGATGTATGAGATACACCAGAGAGAGTGGGGAGGAGACTGGTCAGATCTCTGGGCTGGTAACACACAGTGACATGATGTGAGGGGAGAGCAGGAGTATAATAAGGGCTGATGGCTCCTGATGTATGAGATACACCAGAGAGTGTGGAGAGGAGATTGGTCAGATCTCTGGGCTGGTAGCACACAGTGAAATGATGTGAGGGGAGAGCAGGAGTATAATAGGGGCTGATGGCTCCTGATGGATGAGATACACCAGAGAGTGTGGGGAGGAGACTGGCCAGATCTCTGGGCTGGTAACACACAGTGACATGATGTGAGGGACGAGCAGGAGTATAATAGGGGCTGATGGCTGCTGATGGATGAGATACACCAGAGAGTGTGGGGAGGAGACTGGTCAGATCTCTGGGCTGGAAAAACAGAGTGACATGATGTGAGGGGAGAGCAGAAGTATAATAGGGGCTGATGGCTCCTGATGTATGATATACACCAGAGAGTGTGGGGAGGAGACTGGTCAGATCTCTGGGCTGGTAACACACAGTGACATGATGTGAGGGGGAGAGCAGGAGTATAATAGGGGCTGATGGCTGCTGATGTATGAGATATACCAGAGAGAGTGGGGAGGAGACTGGTCAGATCTCTGGGCTGGTAACACACAGTGACATGATGTGAGGGGAGAGCAGGAGTATAATAAGGGCTGATGGCTCCTGATGTATGAGATACGCCAGAGAGTGTGGAGAGGAGATTGGTCAGATCTCTGGGCTGGTAGCACACAGTGAAATGATGTGAGGGGAGAGCAGGAGTATAATAGGGGCTGATGGCTCCTGATGGATGAGATACACCAGAGAGTGTGGGGAGGAGACTGGCCAGATCTCTGGGCTGGTAACACACAGTGACATGATGTGAGGGACGAGCAGGAGTATAATAGGGGCTGATGGCTGCTGATGGATGAGATACACCAGAGAGTGTGGGGAGGAGACTGGTCAGATCTCTGGGATGGTAAAACAGAGTGACATGATGTGAGGGGAGAGCAGAAGTATAATAGGGGCTGATGGCTGCTGATGTATGAGATACACCAGAGAGTGTGGGGAGGAGACTGGTCAGATCTCTGGGCTGGTAACACACAGTGACATGATGTGAGGGGGAGAGCAGGAGTATAATAGGGGCTGATGGCTCCTGATGGATGAGATACAACAGAGAGTGTGGGGAGGAGACTGGCCAGATCTCTGGGCTGGTAACACACAGTGACATGATGTGAGGGACGAGCAGGAGTATAATAGGGGCTGATGGCTGCTGATGGATGAGATACACCAGAGAGTGTGGGGAGGAGACTGGTCAGATCTCTGGGCTGGTAAAACAGAGTGACATGATGTGAGGGGAGAGCAGAAGTATAATAGGGGCTGATGGCTCCTGATGTATGATATACACCAGAGAGTGTGGGGAGGAGACTGGTCAGATCTCTGGGATGGTAACACACAGTGACATGATGTGAGGGGGAGAGCAGGAGTATAATAGGGCTGATGGCTCCTGATATATGAGATACACCAGAGAGACTGGAGAGAAGTCTGGTCAGATCTCTGGGCTGGTAACACACAGTGACATGATGTGAGGGGGAGAGCAGGAGTATAATAGGGGCTGATGGCTGCTGATGTATGAGATACACCAGAGAGAGTGGGGAGGAGACTGGTCAGATCTCTGGGCTGGTAACACACAGTGACATGATGTGAGGGGAGAGCAGGAGTATAATAAGGGCTGATGGCTCCTGATGTATGAGATACACCAGAGAGTGTGGAGAGGAGATTGGTCAGATCTCTGGGCTGGTAGCACACAGTGAAATGATGTGAGGGGAGAGCAGGAGTATAATAGGGGCTGATGGCTCCTGATGGATGAGATACACCAGAGAGTGTGGGGAGGAGACTGGTCAGATCTCTGGGCTGGTAACACACAGTGACATGATGTGAGGGGGAGGCAGGAGTATAATAGGGGCTGATGGCTCCTGATGTATGAGATACACCAGAGTGTGTGGGGAGGAGACTGGTCAGATCTCTGGGCTGGTAACACACAGTGACATGATGTGAGGGAGGAGCAGGAGTATAATAGGTGCTGATGGCTCCTGATGTATGAGATACACCAGAGAGAGTGGGGAGAAGACTGGTCAGATCTCTGGGCTGGTAACACACAGTGACATGATGTGAGGGGGAGAGCAGGAGTATAATAGGGGCCGATGGCTCCTGATATATGAGATACACCAGAGAGAGTGGGGAGAAGACTGGCCAGATCTCTGGGCTGGTAACACACAGTGACATGATGTGAGGGAGGAGCAGGAGTATAATAGGTGCTGATGGCTCCTGATGTATGAGATACACCAGAGAGTGTGGGGAGGAGACTGGTCAGATCTCTGGGCTGGTAACACACAGTGACATGATGTGAGGGGGAGAGCAGGAGTATAATAGGGGCTGATGGCTCCTGATGGATGAGATACACCAGAGAGTGTGGGGAGGAGACTGGCCAGATCTCTGGGCTGGTAACACACAGTGACATGATGTGAGGGACGAGCAGGAGTATAATAGGTGCTGATGGCTCCTGATGTATGAGATACACCAGAGAGTGTGGGGAGGAGACTGGTCAGATCTCTGGGCTGGTAACACACAGTGAAATGATGTGAGGGGAGAGCAGGAGTATAATAGGGGTTGATGGCTCCTGATATATGAGATACACCAGAGAGAGTGGGGAGAAGACTGGTCAGATCTCTGGGCTGGTAACACACAGTGACATGATGTGAGGGGGAGAGCAGGAGTATAATAGGTGCTGATGGCTCCTGATGTATGAGATACACCAGAGAGTGTGGGGAGGAGACTGGTCAGATCTCTGGGCTGGTAACACACAGTGACATGATGTGAGGGGGAGAGCAGGAGTATAATAGGGGCTGATGGCTCCTGATGGATGAGATACACCAGAGAGTGTGGGGAGGAGACTGGTCAGATCTCTGGGCTGGTAACACACAGTGACATGATGTGAGGGGGAGAGCAGGAGTATAATAGGGGCTGATGGCTCCTGATGTATGAGATACACCAGAGAGTGTGGGGAGGAGACTGGTCAGATCTCTGGGCTGGTAACACACGGTGACATGATGTGAGGGGGAGAGCAGGAGTATAATAGGGGCTGATGGCTGCTGATGTATGAGATACACCAGAGTGTGTGGGGAGGAGACTGGTCAGGTCTCTGGGCTGGTAACACACAGTGACATGATGTGAGGGGGAGAGCAGGAGTATAATAGGGGCTGATGGCTCCTGATGTATGAGATACACCAGAGAGAGTGGGGAGGAGACTGGTCAGAACTCTGGGCTGGTAACACACAGTGACATGATGTGAGGGGGAGAGCAGGAGTATAATAGGGGCTGATGGCTCCTGATGTATGAGATACACCAGAGTGTGTGAGGAGGAGACTGGTCAGGTCTCTGGGCTGGTAACACACAGTGACATGATGTGAGGGGGAGAGCAGGAGTATAATAGGGGCTGATGGCTCCTGATGTATGAGATACACCAGAGAGTGTGGGGAGGAGACTGGTCAGATCTCTGGGCTGGTAAAACAGAGTGACATGATGTGAGGGGAGAGCAGAAGTATAATAGGGGCTGATGGCTCCTGATGTATGATATACACCAGAGAGTGTGGGGAGGAGACTGGTCAGATCTCTGGGATGGTAACACACAGTGACATGATGTGAGGGGGAGAGCAGGAGTATAATAGGGGCTGATGGCTCCTGATATATGAGATACACCAGAGAGACTGGAGATAAGACTGGTCAGATCTCTGGGCTGGTAACACACAGTGACATGATGTGAGGGGGAGATCAGGAGTATAATAGGGGCTGATGGCTGCTGATGTATGAGATACACCAGAGAGAGTGGGGAGGAGACTGGTCAGATCTCTGGGCTGGTAACACACAGTGACATGATGTGAGGGGAGAGCAGGAGTATAATAAGGGCTGATGGCTCCTGATGTATGAGATACACCAGAGAGTGTGGAGAGGAGATTGGTCAGATCTCTGGGCTGGTAGCACACAGTGAAATGATGTGAGGGGAGAGCAGGAGTATAATAGGTGCTGATGGCTCCTGATGGATGAGATACACCAGAGAGTGTGGGGAGGAGACTGGCCAGATCTCTGGGCTGGTAACACACAGTGACATGATGTGAGGGACGAGCAGGAGTATAATAGGGGCTGATGGCTGCTGATGGATGAGATACACCAGAGAGTGTGGGGAGGAGACTGGTCAGATCTCTGGGCTGGAAAAACAGAGTGACATGATGTGAGGGGAGAGCAGAAGTATAATAGGGGCTGATGGCTCCTGATGTATGATATACACCAGAGAGTGTGGGGAGGAGACTGGTCAGATCTCTGGGCTGGTAACACACAGTGACATGATGTGAGGGGGAGAGCAGGAGTATAATAGGGGCTGATGGCTGCTGATGTATGAGATATACCAGAGAGAGTGGGGAGGAGACTGGTCAGATCTCTGGGCTGGTAACACACAGTGACATGATGTAAGGGGAGAGCAGGAGTATGATAAGGGCTGATGGCTCCTGATGTATGAGATACACCAGAGAGTGTGGAGAGGAGATTGGTTAGATCTCTGGGCTGGTAGCACACAGTGAAATGATGTGAGGGGAGAGCAGGAGTATAATAGGGGCTGATGGCTCCTGATGGATGAGATACACCAGAGAGTGTGGGGAGGAGACTGGCCAGATCTCTGGGCTGGTAACACACAGTGACATGATGTGAGGGACGAGCAGGAGTATAATAGGGGCTGATGGCTGCTGATGGATGAGATACACCAGAGAGTGTGGGGAGGAGACTGGTCAGATCTCTGGGCTGGTAAAACAGAGTGACATGATGTGAGGGGAGAGCAGAAGTATAATAGGGGCTGATGGCTGCTGATGTATGAGATACACCAGAGAGTGTGGGGAGGAGACTGGTCAGATCTCTGGGCTGGTAACACACAGTGACATGATGTGAGGGGGAGAGCAGGAGTATAATAGGGGCTGATGGCTCCTGATGGATGAGATACACCAGAGAGTGTGGGGAGGAGACTGGCCAGATCTCTGGGCTGGTAACACACAGTGACATGATGTGAGGGACGAGCAGGAGTATAATAGGGGCTGATGGCTGCTGATGGATGAGATACACCAGAGAGTGTGGGGAGGAGACTGGTCAGATCTCTGGGCTGGTAAAATAGAGTGACATGATGTGAGGGGAGAGCAGAAGTATAATAGGGGCTGATGGCTCCTGATGTATGATATACACCAGAGAGTGTGGGGAGGAGACTGGTCAGATCTCTGGGATGGTAACACACAGTGACATGATGTGAGGGGGAGAGCAGGAGTATAATAGGGGCTGATGGCTCCTGATATATGAGATACACCAGAGAGACTGGAGAGAAGACTGGTCAGATCTCTGGGCTGGTAACACACAGTGACATGATGTGAGGGGGAGAGCAAGAGTATAATAGGGGCTGATGGCTGCTGATGTATGAGATACACCAGAGAGAGTGGGGAGGAGACTGGTCAGATCTCTGGGCTGGTAACACACAGTGACATGATGTGAGGGGAGAGCAGGAGTATAATAAGGGCTGATGGCTCCTGATGTATGAGATACACCAGAGAGTGTGGAGAGGAGATTGGTCAGATCTCTGGGCTGGTAGCACACAGTGAAATGATGTGAGGGGAGAGCAGGAGTATAATAGGGGCTGATGGCTCCTGATGGATGAGATACACCAGAGAGTGTGGGGAGGAGACTGGTCAGATCTCTGGGCTGGTAACACACAGTGACATGATGTGAGGGGGAGGCAGGAGTATAATAGGGGCTGATGGCTCCTGATGTATGAGATACACCAGAGCGTGTGGGGAGGAGACTGGTCAGATCTCTGGGCTGGTAACACACAGTGACATGATGTGAGGGAGGAGCAGGAGTATAATAGGTGCTGATGGCTCCTGATGTATGAGATACACCAGAGAGAGTGGGGAGAAGACTGGTCAGATCTCTGGGCTGGTAACACACAGTGACATGATGTGAGGGGGAGAGCAGGAGTATAATAGGGGCTGATGTCTCCTGATGAATGAGATACACCAGAGAGTGTGGGGAGGAGACTGGTCAGAACTCTGGGCTGGTAACACACAGTGACATAATTTGAGGAGGAGAGCAGGAGTATAATAGGGGCTGATGGCTGCTGATGTATGAGATACACCAGAGAGTGTGGGGAGAAGACTGGTCAGATCTCTGGGATGGTGACATACAGTGACATGATGTGAGGGGGAGAGCAGGAGTATAATAGGGGCTGATGTCTCCTGATGAATGAGATACACCAGAGAGTGTGGAGAGGAGATTGGTCAGATCTCTGGGCTGGTAGCACACAGTGAAATGATGTGAGGGGAGAGCAGGAGTATAATAGGTGCTGATGGCTCCTGATGGATGAGATACACCAGAGAGTGTGGGGAGGAGACTGGCCAGATCTCTGGGCTGGTAACACACAGTGACATGATGTGAGGGACGAGCAGGAGTATAATAGGGGCTGATGGCTGCTGATGGATGAGATACACCAGAGAGTGTGGGGAGGAGACTGGTCAGATCTCTGGGCTGGAAAAACAGAGTGACATGATGTGAGGGGAGAGCAGAAGTATAATAGGGGCTGATGGCTCCTGATGTATGATATACACCAGAGAGTGTGGGGAGGAGACTGGTCAGATCTCTGGGCTGGTAACACACAGTGACATGATGTGAGGGGGAGAGCAGGAGTATAATAGGGGCTGATGGCTGCTGATGTATGAGATATACCAGAGAGAGTGGGGAGGAGACTGGTCAGATCTCTGGGCTGGTAACACACAGTGACATGATGTGAGGGGAGAGCAGGAGTATAATAAGGGCTGATGGCTCCTGATGTATGAGATACACCAGAGAGTGTGGAGAGGAGATTGGTTAGATCTCTGGGCTGGTAGCACACAGTGAAATGATGTGAGGGGAGAGCAGGAGTATAATAGGGGCTGATGGCTCCTGATGGATGAGATACACCAGAGAGAGTGTGGGGAGGAGACTGGCCAGATCTCTGGGCTGGTAACACACAGTGACATGATGTGAGGGACGAGCAGGAGTATAATAGGGGCTGATGGCTGCTGATGGATGAGATACACCAGAGAGTGTGGGGAGGAGACTGGTCAGATCTCTGGGCTGGTAAAACAGAGTGACATGATGTGAGGGGAGAGCAGAAGTATAATAGGGGCTGATGGCTGCTGATGTATGAGATACACCAGAGAGTGTGGGGAGGAGACTGGTCAGATCTCTGGGCTGGTAACACACAGTGACATGATGTGAGGGGGAGAGCAGGAGTATAATAGGGGCTGATGGCTCCTGATGGATGAGATACACCAGAGAGTGTGGGGAGGAGACTGGCCAGATCTCTGGGCTGGTAACACACAGTGACATGATGTGAGGGACGAGCAGGAGTATAATAGGGGCTGATGGCTGCTGATGGATGAGATACACCAGAGAGTGTGGGGAGGAGACTGGTCAGATCTCTGGGCTGGTAAAATAGAGTGACATGATGTGAGGGGAGAGCAGAAGTATAATAGGGGCTGATGGCTCCTGATGTATGATATACACCAGAGAGTGTGGGGAGGAGACTGGTCAGATCTCTGGGATGGTAACACACAGTGACATGATGTGAGGGGGAGAGCAGGAGTATAATAGGGGCTGATGGCTCCTGATATATGAGATACACCAGAGAGACTGGAGAGAAGACTGGTCAGATCTCTGGGCTGGTAACACACAGTGACATGATGTGAGGGGGAGAGCAGGAGTATAATAGGGGCTGATGGCTGCTGATGTATGAGATACACCAGAGAGAGTGGGGAGGAGACTGGTCAGATCTCTGGGCTGGTAACACACAGTGACATGATGTGAGGGGAGAGCAGGAGTATAATAAGGGCTGATGGCTCCTGATGTATGAGATACACCAGAGAGTGTGGAGAGGAGATTGGTCAGATCTCTGGGCTGGTAGCACACAGTGAAATGATGTGAGGGGAGAGCAGGAGTATAATAGGGGCTGATGGCTCCTGATGGATGAGATACACCAGAGAGTGTGGGGAGGAGACTGGTCAGATCTCTGGGCTGGTAACACACAGTGACATGATGTGAGGGGGAGGCAGGAGTATAATAGGGGCTGATGGCTCCTGATGTATGAGATACACCAGAGCGTGTGGGGAGGAGACTGGTCAGATCTCTGGGCTGGTAACACACAGTGACATGATGTGAGGGAGGAGCAGGAGTATAATAGGTGCTGATGGCTCCTGATGTATGAGATACACCAGAGAGAGTGGGGAGAAGACTGGTCAGATCTCTGGGCTGGTAACACACAGTGACATGATGTGAGGGGGAGAGCAGGAGTATAATAGGGGCTGATGTCTCCTGATGAATGAGATACACCAGAGAGTGTGGGGAGGAGACTGGTCAGAACTCTGGGCTGGTAACACACAGTGACATAATTTGAGGAGGAGAGCAGGAGTATAATAGGGGCTGATGGCTGCTGATGTATGAGATACACCAGAGAGTGTGGGGAGAAGACTGGTCAGATCTCTGGGATGGTGACATACAGTGACATGATGTGAGGGGGAGAGCAGGAGTATAATAGGGGCTGATGGCTCCTGATGTATGAGATACACCAGAGAGTGTGGGGAGGAGACTGGTCAGATCTCTGGGCTGGTAACACACGGTGACATGATGTGAGGGGGAGAGCAGGAGTATAATAGGGGCTGATGGCTGCTGATGTATGAGATACACCAGAGAGAGTGGGGAGGAGACTAGTCAGAACTCTGGGCTGGTAACACACAGTGACATTATGTGAGGGGGAGAGCAGGAGTATAATAGGGGCTGATGGCTCCTGATGTATGAGATACACCAGAGTGTGTGGGGAGGAGACTGGTCAGGTCTCTGGGCTGGTAACACACAGTGACATGATGTGAGGGGGAGAGCAGGAGTATAATAGGGTCTGATGGCTCCTGATGTATGAGATACACCAGAGAGTGTGGGGAGGAGACTGGTCAGATCTCTGGGCTGGTAAAACACAGTGACATGATGTGAGGGGAGAGCAGAAGTATAATAGGGGCTGATGGCTCCTGATGTATGAGATACACCAGAGAGTGTGGGGAGGAGACTGGTCAGATCTCTGGGCTGGTAACACACAGTGACATGATGTGAGGGAGGAGCAGGAGTATAATAGGTGCTGATGGCTCCTGATGTATGAGATACACTAGAGAGTGTGGGGAGGAGACTGGTCAGATCTCTGGGATGGTAACACACAGTGACATGATGTGAGGGGAGAGCAGGAGTATAATAGGGGCTGATGGCTCCTGATGTATGAGATACACCAGAGAGTGTGGAGAGGAGATTGGTCAGATCTCTGGGCTAGTAACACACAGTGAAATGATGTGAGGGGAGAGCAGGAGTATAATAGGGGCTGATGGCTCCTGATATATGAGATACACCAGAGAGAGTGGGGAGAAGACTGGTCAGATCTCTGGGCTGGTAACACACAGTGACATGATGTGAGGGGGAGAGCAGGAGTATAATAGGGGCTGATGGCTGCTGATGTATGAGATACACCAGAGAGTGTGGGGAGGAGACTGGTCAGATCTCTGGGATGGTGACATACAGTGACATGATGTGAGGGGGAGAGCAGGAGTATAATAGGGGCTTATGGCTGCTGATGTATGAGATACACCAGAGAGAGTGGGGAGGAGACTGGTCAGATCTCTGGGCTGGTAACACACAGTGACATGATGTGAGGGGAGAGCAGGAGTATAATAGGTGCTGATGGCTCCTGATGTATGAGATACACTAGAGAGTGTGGGGAGGAGACTGGTCAGAACTCTGGGCTGGTAACACACAGTGACATGATGTGAGGGGAGAGCAGAAGTATAATAGGGGCTGATGGCTCCTGATGTATGAGATACACCAGAGAGTGTGGGGAGGAGACTGGTCAGATCTCTGGGCTGGTAACACACAGTGACATGATGTGAGGGGGAGGCAGGAGTATAATAGGGGCTGATGGCTCCTGATGTATGATATACACCAGAGAGTGTGGGGAGGAGACTGGTCAGATCTCTGGGATGGTAACACACAGTGACATGATGTGAGGGGAGAGCAGGAGTATAATAGAGGCTGATGGCTCCTGATATACGAGATACACCAGAGAGAGTGGGGAGAAGACTGGTCAGATCTCTGGGCTGGTAACACACAGTGACATGATGTGAGGGGGAGAGCAGGAGTATAATAGGGGCTGATGGCTGCTGATGTATGAGATACACCAGAGAGTGTGGGGAGGAGACTGGTCAGAACTCTGGGCTGGTAACACACAGTGACATGATGTGAGGGGGAGAGCAGGAGTATAATAGGGGCTGATGGCTCCTGATGTATGAGATACACCAGAGTGTGTGGGGAGGAGACTGGTCAGGTCTCTGGGCTGGTAACACACAGTGACATGAAGTGAGGGGGAGAGCAGGAGTATAATAGGGGCTGATGGCTCCTGATGTATGAGATACACCAGAGAGTGTGGGGAGGAGACTGGTCGGATCTCTGGGCTGGTAACACACAGTGACATGATGTGAGGGGAGAGCAGAAGTATAATAGGGGCTGATGGCTCCTGATGTATGAGATACACCAGAGTGTGTGGGGAGGAGACTGGTCAGATCTCTGGGCTGGTAACACACGGTGACATGATGTGAGGGGGAGAGCAGGAGTATAATAGGGGCTGATGGCTCCTGATGGATGAGATACAACAGAGAGTGTGGGGAGGAGACTGGCCAGATCTCTGGGCTGGTAACACACAGTGACATGATGTGAGGGACGAGCAGGAGTATAATAGGGGCTGATGGCTGCTGATGGATGAGATACACCAGAGAGTGTGGGGAGGAGACTGGTCAGATCTCTGGGCTGGTAAAACAGAGTGACATGATGTGAGGGGAGAGCAGAAGTATAATAGGGGCTGATGGCTCCTGATGTATGATATACACCAGAGAGTGTGGGGAGGAGACTGGTCAGATCTCTGGGATGGTAACACACAGTGACATGATGTGAGGGGGAGAGCAGGAGTATAATAGGGCTGATGGCTCCTGATATATGAGATACACCAGAGAGACTGGAGAGAAGTCTGGTCAGATCTCTGGGCTGGTAACACACAGTGACATGATGTGAGGGGGAGAGCAGGAGTATAATAGGGGCTGATGGCTGCTGATGTATGAGATACACCAGAGAGAGTGGGGAGGAGACTGGTCAGATCTCTGGGCTGGTAACACACAGTGACATGATGTGAGGGGAGAGCAGGAGTATAATAAGGGCTGATGGCTCCTGATGTATGAGATACACCAGAGAGTGTGGAGAGGAGATTGGTCAGATCTCTGGGCTGGTAGCACACAGTGAAATGATGTGAGGGGAGAGCAGGAGTATAATAGGGGCTGATGGCTCCTGATGGATGAGATACACCAGAGAGTGTGGGGAGGAGACTGGTCAGATCTCTGGGCTGGTAACACACAGTGACATGATGTGAGGGGGAGGCAGGAGTATAATAGGGGCTGATGGCTCCTGATGTATGAGATACACCAGAGTGTGTGGGGAGGAGACTGGTCAGATCTCTGGGCTGGTAACACACAGTGACATGATGTGAGGGAGGAGCAGGAGTATAATAGGTGCTGATGGCTCCTGATGTATGAGATACACCAGAGAGAGTGGGGAGAAGACTGGTCAGATCTCTGGGCTGGTAACACACAGTGACATGATGTGAGGGGGAGAGCAGGAGTATAATAGGGGCTGATGTCTCCTGATGAATGAGATACACCAGAGAGTGTGGGGAGGAGACTGGTCAGAACTCTGGGCTGGTAACACACAGTGACATAATTTGAGGAGGAGAGCAGGAGTATAATAGGGGCTAATGGCTGCTGATGTATGAGATACACCAGAGAGTGTGGGGAGGAGACTGGTCAGATCTCTGGGATGGTGACATACAGTGACATGATGTGAGGGGGAGAGCAGGAGTATAATAGGGGCTGATGGCTCCTGATGTATGAGATACACCAGAGTGTGTGGGGAGGAGACTGGTCAGATCTCTGGGCTGGTAACACACAGTGACATGATGTGAGGGGGAGAGCAGGAGTATAATAGGGGCTGATGGCTCCTGATATATGAGATACACCAGAGAAAGTGGGGAGAAGACTGGTCAGATCTCTGGGCTGGTAACACACAGTGACATGATGTGAGGGGGAGAGCAGGAGTATAATAGGGGCTGATGGCTGCTGATGTATGAGATACACCAGAGAGTGTGGGGAGGAGACTGGTCAGATCTCTGGGATGGTGACATACAGTGACATGATGTGAGGGGGAGAGCAGGAGTATAATAGGGGCTGATGGCTCCTGATGTATGAGATACACCAGAGAGTGTGGGGAGGAGACTGGCCAGATCTCTGGGCTGGTAACACACGGTGACATGATGTGAGGGGGAGAGCAGGAGTATAATAGGGGCTGATGGCTGCTGATGTATGAGATACACCAGAGAGAGTGGGGAGGAGACTGGTCAGAACTCTGGGCTGGTAACACACAGTGACATGATGTGAGGGGGAGAGCAGGAGTATAATAGGGGCTGATGGCTCCTGATGTATGAGATACACCAGAGAGTGTGGGGAGGAGACTGGTCAGATCTCTGGGCTGGTAAAACACAGTACATGATGTGAGGGGAGAGCAGAAGTATAATAGGGGCTGATGGCTCCTGATGTATGATATACACCAGAGAGTGTGGGGAGGAGACTGGTCAGATCTCTGGGATGGTAACACACAGTGACATGATGTGAGGGGGAGAGCAGGAGTATAATAGGGGCTGATGGCTCCTGATATATGAGATACACCAGAGAGTGTGGGGAGGAGACTGGTCAGATCTCTGGGATGGTAACACACAGTGACATGATGTGAGGGGGAGAGCAGGAGTATAATAGGGGCTGATGGCTGCTGATGTATGAGATACACCAGAGAGAGTGGGGAGGAGACTGGTCAGATCTCTGGGCTGGTAACACACAGTGACATAATGTGAGGGGAGAGCAGGAGTATAATAGGGGCTGATGGCTCTTGATGTATGAGATACACCAGAGAGTGTGGAGAGGAGATTGGTCAGATCTCTGGGCTGGTAACACACAGTGAAATGATGTGAGGGGAGAGCAGGAGTATAATAGGGGCTGATGGCTCCTGATGTATGAGATACACCAGAGAGAGTGGGGAGAAGACTGGTCAGGTCTCTGGGCTGGTAACACACAGTGACATGATGTGAGCGGGAGAGCAGGAGTATAATAGGGGCTGATGGCTCCTGATGTACGAGATACACCAGAGAGTGTGGGGAGGAGACTGGTCAGATCTCTGGGCTGGTAAAACACAGTGACATGATGTGAGGGGAGAGCAGAATAATAGGGGCTGATGGCTCCTGATGTATGAGATACACCAGAGAGTGTGGGGAGGAGACTGGTCAGATCTCTGGGATGGTAACACACAGTGACATGATGTGAGGGGGAGAGCAGGAGTATAATAGGGGCCGATGGCTCCTGATATATGAGATACACCAGAGAGAGTGGGGAGAAGACTGGTCAGATCTCTGGGCTGGTAACACACAGTGACATGATGTGAGGGAGGAGCAGGAGTATAATAGGTGCTGATGGCTCCTGATGTATGAGATACACCAGAGAGTGTGGGGAGGAGACTGGTCAGATCTCTGGGCTGGTAACACACAGTGACATGATGTGAGGGGGAGAGCAGGAGTATAATAGGGGCTGATGGCTCCTGATGGATGAGATACACCAGAGAGTGTGGGGAGGAGACTGGCCAGATCTCTGGGCTGGTAACACACAGTGACATGATGTGAGGGACGAGCAGGAGTATAATAGGTGCTGATGGCTCCTGATGTATGAGATACACCAGAGAGTGTGGGGAGGAGACTGGTCAGATCTCTGGGCTGGTAACACACAGTGAAATGATGTGAGGGGAGAGCAGGAGTATAATAGGGGTTGATGGCTCCTGATATATGAGATACACCAGAGAGAGTGGGGAGAAGACTGGTCGGATCTCTGGGCTGGTAACACACAGTGACATGATGTGAGGGGGAGAGCAGGAGTATAATAGGGGCTGATGGCTGCTGATGTATGAGATACACCAGAGAGTGTGGGGAGGAGACTGGTCAGATCTCTGGGATGGTGACATACAGTGACATGATGTGAGGGGGAGAGCAGGAGTATAATAGGGGCTGATGGCTCCTGATGTATGAGATACACCAGAGAGTGTGGGGAGGAGACTGGTCAGATCTCTGGGCTGGTAACACACGGTGACATGATGTGAGGGGGAGAGCAGGAGTATAATAGGGGCTGATGGCTGCTGATGTATGAGATACACCAGAGTGTGTGGGGAGGAGACTGGTCAGGTCTCTGGGCTGGTAACACACAGTGACATGATGTGAGGGGGAGAGCAGGAGTATAATAGGGGCTGATGGCTCCTGATGTATGAGATACACCAGAGAGAGTGGGGAGGAGACTGGTCAGAACTCTGGGCTGGTAACACACAGTGACATGATGTGAGGGGGAGAGCAGGAGTATAATAGGGGCTGATGGCTCCTGATGTATGAGATACACCAGAGTGTGTGAGGAGGAGACTGGTCAGGTCTCTGGGCTGGTAACACACAGTGACATGATGTGAGGGGGAGAGCAGGAGTATAATAGGGGCTGATGGCTCCTGATGTATGAGATACACCAGAGAGTGTGGGGAGGAGACTGGTCAGATCTCTGGGCTGGTAAAACAGAGTGACATGATGTGAGGGGAGAGCAGAAGTATAATAGGGGCTGATGGCTCCTGATGTATGATATACACCAGAGAGTGTGGGGAGGAGACTGGTCAGATCTCTGGGATGGTAACACACAGTGACATGATGTGAGGGGGAGAGCAGGAGTATAATAGGGGCTGATGGCTCCTGATATATGAGATACACCAGAGAGACTGGAGATAAGACTGGTCAGATCTCTGGGCTGGTAACACACAGTGACATGAGGTGAGGGGGAGATCAGGAGTATAATAGGGGCTGATGGCTGCTGATGTATGAGATACACCAGAGAGAGTGGGGAGGAGACTGGTCAGATCTCTGGGCTGGTAACACACAGTGACATGATGTGAGGGGAGAGCAGGAGTATAATAAGGGCTGATGGCTCCTGATGTATGAGATACACCAGAGAGTGTGGAGAGGAGATTGGTCAGATCTCTGGGCTGGTAGCACACAGTGAAATGATGTGAGGGGAGAGCAGGAGTATAATAGGTGCTGATGGCTCCTGATGGATGAGATACACCAGAGAGTGTGGGGAGGAGACTGGTCGGATCTCTGGGCTGGTAACACACAGTGACATGATGTGAGGGGGAGAGCAGGAGTATAATAGGGGCTGATGGCTCCTGATGGATGAGATACACCAGAGAGTGTGGGGAGGAGACTGGCCAGATCTCTGGGCTGGTAACACACAGTGACATGATGTGAGGGACGAGCAGGAGTATAATAGGTGCTGATGGCTCCTGATGTATGAGATACACCAGAGAGTGTGGGGAGGAGACTGGTCAGATCTCTGGGCTGGTAACACACAGTGAAATGATGTGAGGGGAGAGCAGGAGTATAATAGGGGTTGATGGCTCCTGATATATGAGATACACCAGAGAGAGTGGGGAGAAGACTGGTCAGATCTCTGGGCTGGTAACACACAGTGACATGATGTGAGGGGGAGAGCAGGAGTATAATAGGGGCTGATGGCTGCTGATGTATGAGATACACCAGAGAGTGTGGGGAGGAGACTGGTCAGATCTCTGGGATGGTGACATACAGTGACATGATGTGAGGGGGAGAGCAGGAGTATAATAGGGGCTGATGGCTCCTGATGTATGAGATACACCAGAGAGTGTGGGGAGGAGACTGGTCAGATCTCTGGGCTGGTAACACACGGTGACATGATGTGAGGGGGAGAGCAGGAGTATAATAGGGGCTGATGGCTGCTGATGTATGAGATACACCAGAGTGTGTGGGGAGGAGACTGGTCAGGTCTCTGGGCTGGTAACACACAGTGACATGATGTGAGGGGGAGAGCAGGAGTATAATAGGGGCTGATGGCTCCTGATGTATGAGATACACCAGAGAGAGTGGGGAGGAGACTGGTCAGAACTCTGGGCTGGTAACACACAGTGACATGATGTGAGGGGGAGAGCAGGAGTATAATAGGGGCTGATGGCTCCTGATGTATGAGATACACCAGAGTGTGTGAGGAGGAGACTGGTCAGGTCTCTGGGCTGGTAACACACAGTGACATGATGTGAGGGGGAGAGCAGGAGTATAATAGGGGCTGATGGCTCCTGATGTATGAGATACACCAGAGAGTGTGGGGAGGAGACTGGTCAGATCTCTGGGCTGGTAAAACAGAGTGACATGATGTGAGGGGAGAGCAGAAGTATAATAGGGGCTGATGGCTCCTGATGTATGATATACACCAGAGAGTGTGGGGAGGAGACTGGTCAGATCTCTGGGATGGTAACACACAGTGACATGATGTGAGGGGGAGAGCAGGAGTATAATAGGGGCTGATGGCTCCTGATATATGAGATACACCAGAGAGACTGGAGATAAGACTGGTCAGATCTCTGGGCTGGTAACACACAGTGACATGAGGTGAGGGGGAGATCAGGAGTATAATAGGGGCTGATGGCTGCTGATGTATGAGATACACCAGAGAGAGTGGGGAGGAGACTGGTCAGATCTCTGGGCTGGTAACACACAGTGACATGATGTGAGGGGAGAGCAGGAGTATAATAAGGGCTGATGGCTCCTGATGTATGAGATACACCAGAGAGTGTGGAGAGGAGATTGGTCAGATCTCTGGGCTGGTAGCACACAGTGAAATGATGTGAGGGGAGAGCAGGAGTATAATAGGTGCTGATGGCTCCTGATGGATGAGATACACCAGAGAGTGTGGAGAGGAGACTGGCCAGATCTCTGGGCTGGTAACACACAGTGACATGATGTGAGGGACGAGCAGGAGTATAATAGGGGCTGATGGCTGCTGATGGATGAGATACACCAGAGAGTGTGGGTGTTATGAGCCACGGCTGTGGCTCATTCCTGTTTTGCATTTTTGTTAGGTATTTCATGTTATACTTCTGTTTATGTTCCCTGTGGGTGTCATGGGGTGCTCGGAGCTCACCCTTAAGGAGGGGATACTGTTATGAACCACAGGTAGTGGTTCATTTCTATTTTATGTTTATTAAGTTGTCTTGCATGCCAGGATTTCCTGTTGCTCTGTTTTAGTATGCTCTTGTCTGCTGCCGCTGGTTAGTCTGTGTAATTGCAGCTTGTTCCATGTGTTCAGCCTCACCTGGCTGCTAATTGCATCTTGTCAGTTGGAATCATGCAATAGGCCAGCTGCTCTGGATTATTAATTAGGTCTCTCTTTTATATGCTGGCTGATTGCAGTTCACAGACGCTGGTGATATTTCTGGGTTTTCAGTCTGCTTGAGTTCTGAGCTTGGTTCCTGCTAGTTCCTGAGCTTCCTGTTTGCCTGAGTCTGCTACTGAGAGTTCCCAGTCCCGGTCTATTCGGTTGTTCCTGTCCTCAGAGATCCTGTACTCGGAGGTTACCATCTGTTCCTGGAGTCTGACCGGGCACCTTTGGCATCTGGTGGTGTTCGTGAGTCGCGGCGCAGCCGTGTGTTGCGGCTTGTCTGCTACAGTTTATTATTTTGTTTATGTTGTGTTCTGGAGCTTTGCGGAGGATTCCGCTTCCACAAGATCCACTCTGGTGTCCAGCGGTGCCGGATAGGAGTGTCGGATCAGTGGATCTTTGGTTGTCCTTTTCCCTGGCGGCTAGTCCGCACATACCTTTTGATTTGGTTAAGTTAGCTTGTAACCCCTGGCTTGGTTGCTTGGTCAGAGGGCCCCTTGTTGTCACCCTGTCTCGGACTTCCCCTTGTCTCCCATTGGGACCTGCGGGGGCATCGGGGTTGGGCAGACATAGTCCGCCCTTCGAACGCGGCTGCCATGGGCTCAAGCAACCGTGGTCTCGCAGGGGATTTCTGATGACACGGGCGAGACAGCGGAGTTGGGGCGCCAGGGGTTACTAGGCTCTCCAGCTCCCACAGCCAGCGTGTTGTTCCTGTGCTCAGATCCCTGCCATAAGATCTTCTCCGGTCTGGAGTACAGGAATCATAACATTATCACCAGCCATACCACAAAAAAAAAAAAAAAAAAACTTTTTTTTTTCTTTTTTGGCCCAGTCCAGTGTCTAGTCTAGAATCCAGTCCTGTCTAGAATTCAGTGTGCAGAATCCAATCCGGTGTTTAGAATCCAGTCCTGTATAGAATTCAGTGTGCAGATTCCAGTCCGGTGTTTAGAATCCAGTCCTGTCTAGAATTCAGTGTGCTGATTCCAGTCTGGTGTTTAGAATCCAGTCCGGTGTTTAGAATCCAGTCCGGTGTTTAGAATCCAGTCCGGTGTTTAGAATCCAGTCCGGTGTTTAAAAAAAAAAAAAAAAAAGTCTTGATTTGTTTAGCAAAATTTAGTCTTGCCTTGTCTTGCCTTGTCTTAAATCCTCCTATGTCTACTATGCAAGCCCTGCAGGCATCTCTCGAAGCCCTGAACTCTGTATTCAGTGCTTTGAGACCAGAGCGACTACAAGTTTGGCAGCAATCCCTAAAGCAATTGCAAAACCTTCTGACTAAAATCTTGCTCATTTTGCCAGAAGTCGTTGAGAGTACATCTATCTCTAAAGAGACTCTTGTTCACAGTATGGTGACAAGAGAATCCTCTGGTTTAATTGAAGAGAAAAGGTTTAAAAGTTTTCTGCGGCCCAGGCTCTCAGAAGAGGAGCGTCTGCGTCGCAGAAACTTAAACTTATGCCTATATTGTGGGGGTTAGGCCATTATCTGCAGACCTGTGAGTTGCGCAAGCCAAAGTGTGGTGACGAGTCTTGCCCTCTGGCCAAGTTGAGTCATGATACAAGACCTACTCCTGTCTCTACTGTGGCAGAGGTACTTGTCACACAACCCACACAAAAAAGCTCTCTGTCCTATAATTGGGGTCCTTGGGCAAGGGAGCCCCATTATAGATTCAGGAATCAAAAGAGAATGTTTCTCTCCTCTCTTGAGGTTCCTGTGGAAGCGGAGTTGCAAGTCCCTGGAGGGGTGCCCGATGCCCAGGTTCCTGGAGTGGTGCCCGATGCCCAGGTTCCTGGAGCGGTGCCCGATGCCCAGGGTCCTGGAGTGGTGCCCGATGCCCAGGGTCCTGGAGTGGTGCCCGATGCCCAGGGTCCTGGAGCGGTGCCCGATGCCCAGAGTGCTGGAGCGGTACCCGATGCCCAGAGTGCTGGAGCGGTACCCGATGCCCAGAGTGCTGGAGCGGTACCCGATGCCCAGAGTGCTGGAGCGGTACCCGATGCCCAGAGTGCTGGAGCGGTACCCGATGCCCAGAGTGCTGGAGCGGTACCCGATGCCCAGAGTGCTGGAGCGGTACCCGATGCCCAGAGTGCTGGAGCGGTACCCGATGCCCAGAGTGCTGGAGCGGTACCCGATGCCCAGAGTGCTGGAGCGGTACCCGATGCCCAGAGTGCTGGAGCGGTACCCGATGCCCTAGCTTATAGAGGGACATCAAATATTATAGTTCAGGTGTCCATACCGGAAGGGGTCTCAGAAGCTGTTACCCCAGGTAGGGATTTGAAAAGCGCAATCCCAGAAAGGGTATCTAAAACCATAGTTCTTGAAGGGAACTCGAGAAGCAAAACCCCAGAAGGGATCTTTGAAGTAATATCCCCAAGTGGGGTCTCGAGAGACGCAGCCCCAAAGAAGGGTCTAGAAGTCGCTTCCCCAGGAAAGAACTTAAGAAGCATAGCATTAGTGGAGGATCTGAACGTTATTGCTTCAGCAAAAGTCCCGGAAGTCATAGTCCCGGGAGAACTTTCGATAATTATCGACTCAGAGAGGGAGGCCGATGGCCCGATCCCAGTCAGGGAGGCCAACGGCCCGGTCCCAGTAAAAGAATCCGAGGTGCTGACCCCAGCGGGGTTCCCGGAGGCCACTGCCCCAGCGGGGTTCCCGGAGGCCACTGCCCCAGCGGGGTTCCCGGAGGCCACTGCCCCAGCGGGGTTCCCGGAGGCCACTGCCCCAGCGGGGTTCCCGGAGGCCACTGCCCCAGCGGGGTTCCCGGAGGCCACTGCCCCAGCGGGGTTCAGGAAGTCACTGCCCCGGGTGGGGTTCAGAAAGTCACTGCCCCGGGTGGGGTTCAGAAAGTCACTGCCCCGTGTGGGGTTCAGAAAGTCACTGCCCCGTGTGGGGTTCAGAAAGTCACTGCCCCGGGTGGGGTTCAGAGAGTCTCAGCCTCAAGTAAGGGCAATAGTGACCAGGTCCTAGCAAAGCACTTCAGTCAGTCAGATGGGAAGGAAACAGATCCTGACTTTGATATCTCAACATCCATAATCTTTGATGGGGACTTAGCCCAATTTCTGGCGCTTTACAAACACTATTACATTATTATGTTGTCTAGACCATTTCTGGGCATCACTCCAGAGAACCTTGTGCTCTATCTTATTTATTCTTTTAAAGGAGAGCCTTTTGAGTGGGTGACCAGCCTAATGAAAGCTGAAGATCCCATTCTTCAGGATCCCCCAGCATTCAGTGATGCAATTATTAAAAGATATGGTTCCAAAGAAATTGGTTCAGGTTCCTCTAAGTCACCCGTCTTGTCTGCTGAGATTCCACCAAATACTGTAAACTCGGCACAAGAGTCCCAGCCCGTTGTTTTGACTGCAGGATGTGCTTTTCTGACTTCTTCTTCTTCTAATAATAGTACTTTGCCAGAAAGTTCAGCTCCCAAGGGTAAGAAACCTGTCTCTGATTTGAACGCAGCCTTGTTGGGTGGTACCATCAGTTCAGACAATGTTTGGGGAATTACCTTGGTCAGACCTAAAGAGCTTTGTAAAAAGAAGAAGAAGAAAAATAAATAATTTTTGACTCTTGCCTTGATATAAAAAAAAAAAGAGAGATTTTTTTTTCCTTGTCTTGTGTCCAGTGGCCACCATCAAGGGGAGGGCACTGTTACAAGTTGTTGCTACAGCTTGTTTTTTGTTTTCTTGTCTGTTAGACCAGTGTGTCAGGCTTTTTTTTTTTTTTTTTGTATCCCTTGTTCTGGATAGTCTGAATATTGGGGTCTTTTGACCCCTCCTCAAGGGGGGGATAATGTTATGAGCCACGGCTGTGGCTCATTCCTGTTTTGCATTTTTGTTAGGTATTTCATGTTATACTTCTGTTTATGTTCCCTGTGGGTGTCATGGGGTGCTCGGAGCTCACCCTTAAGGAGGGGATACTGTTATGAACCACAGGTAGTGGTTCATTTCTATTTTATGTTTATTAAGTTGTCTTGCATGCCAGGATTTCCTGTTGCTCTGTTTTAGTATGCTCTTGTCTGCTGCCGCTGGTTAGTCTGTGTAATTGCAGCTTGTTCCATGTGTTCAGCCTCACCTGGCTGCTAATTGCATCTTGTCAGTTGGAATCATGCAATAGGCCAGCTGCTCTGGATTATTAATTAGGTCTCTCTTTTATATGCTGGCTGATTGCAGTTCACAGACGCTGGTGATATTTCTGGGTTTTCAGTCTGCTTGAGTTCTGAGCTTGGTTCCTGCTAGTTCCTGAGCTTCCTGTTTGCCTGAGTCTGCTACTGAGAGTTCCCAGTCCCGGTCTATTCGGTTGTTCCTGTCCTCAGAGATCCTGTACTCGGAGGTTACCATCTGTTCCTGGAGTCTGACCGGGCACCTTTGGCATCTGGTGGTGTTCGTGAGTCGCGGCGCAGCCGTGTGTTGCGGCTTGTCTGCTACAGTTTATTATTTTGTTTATGTTGTGTTCTGGAGCTTTGCGGAGGATTCCGCTTCCACAAGATCCACTCTGGTGTCCAGCGGTGCCGGATAGGAGTGTCGGATCAGTGGATCTTTGGTTGTCCTTTTCCCTGGCGGCTAGTCCGCACATACCTTTTGATTTGGTTAAGTTAGCTTGTAACCCCTGGCTTGGTTGCTTGGTCAGAGGGCCCCTTGTTGTCACCCTGTCTCGGACTTCCCCTTGTCTCCCATTGGGACCTGCGGGGGCATCGGGGTTGGGCAGACATAGTCCGCCCTTCGAACGCGGCTGCCATGGGCTCAAGCAACCGTGGTCTCGCAGGGGATTTCTGATGACACGGGCGAGACAGCGGAGTTGGGGCGCCAGGGGTTACTAGGCTCTCCAGCTCCCACAGCCAGCGTGTTGTTCCTGTGCTCAGATCCCTGCCATAAGATCTTCTCCGGTCTGGAGTACAGGAATCATAACAGTGGGGAGGAGACTGGTCAGATCTCTGGGCTGGAAAAACAGAGTGACATGATGTGAGGGGAGAGCAGAAGTATAATAGGGGCTGATGGCTCCTGATGTATGATATACACCAGAGAGTGTGGGGAGGAGACTGGTCAGATCTCTGGGCTGGTAACACACAGTGACATGATGTGAGGGGGAGAGCAGGAGTATAATAGGGGCTGATGGCTGCTGATGTATGAGATATACCAGAGAGAGTGGGGAGGAGACTGGTCAGATCTCTGGGCTGGTAACACACAGTGACATGATGTGAGGGGAGAGCAGGAGTATAATAAGGGCTGATGGCTCCTGATGTATGAGATACACCAGAGAGTGTGGAGAGGAGATTGGTTAGATCTCTGGGCTGGTAGCACACAGTGAAATGATGTGAGGGGAGAGCAGGAGTATAATAGGGGCTGATGGCTCCTGATGGATGAGATACACCAGAGAGTGTGGGGAGGAGACTGGCCAGATCTCTGGGCTGGTAACACACAGTGACATGATGTGAGGGACGAGCAGGAGTATAATAGGGGCTGATGGCTGCTGATGGAGGAGACTGGTCAGATCTCTGGGCTGGTAACACACAGTGACATGATGTGAGGGGGAGAGCAGGAGTATAATAGGGGCTGATGGCTCCTGATGGATGAGATACACCAGAGAGTGTGGGGAGGAGACTGGCCAGATCTCTGGGCTGGTAACACACAGTGACATGATGTGAGGGACGAGCAGGAGTATAATAGGGGCTGATGGCTGCTGATGGATGAGATACACCAGAGAGTGTGGGGAGGAGACTGGTCAGATCTCTGGGCTGGTAAAATAGAGTGACATGATGTGAGGGGAGAGCAGAAGTATAATAGGGGCTGATGGCTCCTGATGTATGATATACACCAGAGAGTGTGGGGAGGAGACTGGTCAGATCTCTGGGATGGTAACACACAGTGACATGATGTGAGGGGGAGAGCAGGAGTATAATAGGGGCTGATGGCTCCTGATATATGAGATACACCAGAGAGACTGGAGAGAAGACTGGTCAGATCTCTGGGCTGGTAACACACAGTGACATGATGTGAGGGGGAGAGCAGGAGTATAATAGGGGCTGATGGCTGCTGATGTATGAGATACACCAGAGAGAGTGGGGAGGAGACTGGTCAGATCTCTGGGCTGGTAACACACAGTGACATGATGTGAGGGGAGAGCAGGAGTATAATAAGGGCTGATGGCTCCTGATGTATGAGATACACCAGAGAGTGTGGAGAGGAGATTGGTCAGATCTCTGGGCTGGTAGCACACAGTGAAATGATGTGAGGGGAGAGCAGGAGTATAATAGGGGCTGATGGCTCCTGATGGATGAGATACACCAGAGAGTGTGGGGAGGAGACTGGTCAGATCTCTGGGCTGGTAACACACAGTGACATGATGTGAGGGGGAGGCAGGAGTATAATAGGGGCTGATGGCTCCTGATGTATGAGATACACCAGAGCGTGTGGGGAGGAGACTGGTCAGATCTCTGGGCTGGTAACACACAGTGACATGATGTGAGGGAGGAGCAGGAGTATAATAGGTGCTGATGGCTCCTGATGTATGAGATACACCAGAGAGAGTGGGGAGAAGACTGGTCAGATCTCTGGGCTGGTAACACACAGTGACATGATGTGAGGGGGAGAGCAGGAGTATAATAGGGGCTGATGTCTCCTGATGAATGAGATACACCAGAGAGTGTGGGGAGGAGACTGGTCAGAACTCTGGGCTGGTAACACACAGTGACATAATTTGAGGAGGAGAGCAGGAGTATAATAGGGGCTGATGGCTGCTGATGTATGAGATACACCAGAGAGTGTGGGGAGAAGACTGGTCAGATCTCTGGGATGGTGACATACAGTGACATGATGTGAGGGGGAGAGCAGGAGTATAATAGGGGCTGATGGCTCCTGATGTATGAGATACACCAGAGAGTGTGGGGAGGAGACTGGTCAGATCTCTGGGCTGGTAACACACGGTGACATGATGTGAGGGGGAGAGCAGGAGTATAATAGGGGCTGATGGCTGCTGATGTATGAGATACACCAGAGAGAGTGGGGAGGAGACTAGTCAGAACTCTGGGCTGGTAACACACAGTGACATTATGTGAGGGGGAGAGCAGGAGTATAATAGGGGCTGATGGCTCCTGATGTATGAGATACACCAGAGTGTGTGGGGAGGAGACTGGTCAGGTCTCTGGGCTGGTAACACACAGTGACATGATGTGAGGGGGAGAGCAGGAGTATAATAGGGTCTGATGGCTCCTGATGTATGAGATACACCAGAGAGTGTGGGGAGGAGACTGGTCAGATCTCTGGGCTGGTAAAACACAGTGACATGATGTGAGGGGAGAGCAGAAGTATAATAGGGGCTGATGGCTCCTGATGTATGAGATACACCAGAGAGTGTGGGGAGGAGACTGGTCAGATCTCTGGGCTGGTAACACACAGTGACATGATGTGAGGGAGGAGCAGGAGTATAATAGGTGCTGATGGCTCCTGATGTATGAGATACACTAGAGAGTGTGGGGAGGAGACTGGTCAGATCTCTGGGCTGGTAACACACAGTGACATGATGTGAGGGGAGAGCAGGAGTATAATAGGGGCTGATGGCTCCTGATGTATGAGATACACCAGAGAGTGTGGAGAGGAGATTGGTCAGATCTCTGGGCTAGTAACACACAGTGAAATGATGTGAGGGGAGAGCAGGAGTATAATAGGGGCTGATGGCTCCTGATATATGAGATACACCAGAGAGAGTGGGGAGAAGACTGGTCAGATCTCTGGGCTGGTAACACACAGTGACATGATGTGAGGGGGAGAGCAGGAGTATAATAGGGGCTGATGGCTGCTGATGTATGAGATACACCAGAGAGTGTGGGGAGGAGACTGGTCAGATCTCTGGGATGGTGACATACAGTGACATGATGTGAGGGGGAGAGCAGGAGTATAATAGGGGCTTATGGCTGCTGATGTATGAGATACACCAGAGAGAGTGGGGAGGAGACTGGTCAGATCTCTGGGCTGGTAACACACAGTGACATGATGTGAGGGGAGAGCAGAAGTATAATAGGGGCTGATGGCTCCTGATGTATGAGATACACCAGAGAGTGTGGGGAGGAGACTGGTCAGATCTCTGGGCTGGTAACACACAGTGACATGATGTGAGGGGGAGGCAGGAGTATAATAGGGGCTGATGGCTCCTGATGTATGATATACACCAGAGAGTGTGGGGAGGAGACTGGTCAGATCTCTGGGATGGTAACACACAGTGACATGATGTGAGGGGAGAGCAGGAGTATAATAGAGGCTGATGGCTCCTGATATACGAGATACACCAGAGACAGTGGGGAGAAGACTGGTCAGATCTCTGGGCTGGTAACACACAGTGACATGATGTGAGGGGAGAGCAGGAGTATAATAGGTGCTGATGGCTCCTGATGTATGAGATACACTAGAGAGTGTGGGGAGGAGACTGGTCAGAACTCTGGGCTGGTAACACACAGTGACATGATGTGAGGGGAGAGCAGAAGTATAATAGGGGCTGATGGCTCCTGATGTATGAGATACACCAGAGAGTGTGGGGAGGAGACTGGTCAGATCTCTGGGCTGGTAACACACAGTGACATGATGTGAGGGGGAGGCAGGAGTATAATAGGGGCTGATGGCTCCTGATGTATGATATACACCAGAGAGTGTGGGGAGGAGACTGGTCAGATCTCTGGGATGGTAACACACAGTGACATGATGTGAGGGGAGAGCAGGAGTATAATAGGGGCTGATGGCTCCTGATGTATGATATACACCAGAGAGTGTGGGGAGGAGACTGGTCAGAACTCTGGGCTGGTAACACACAGTGACATGATGTGAGGGGGAGAGCAGGAGTATAATAGGGGCTGATGGCTCCTGATGTATGAGATACACCAGAGAGTGTGGGGAGGAGACTGGTCAGATCTCTGGGCTGGTAACACACAGTGACATGAAGTGAGGGGGAGAGCAGGAGTATAATAGGGGCTGATGGCTCCTGATGTATGAGATACACCAGAGAGTGTGGGGAGGAGACTGGTCAGATCTCTGGGCTGGTAACACACAGTGACATGATGTGAGGGGAGAGCAGAAGTATAATAGGGGCTGATGGCTCCTGATGTATGAGATACACCAGAGTGTGTGGGGAGGAGACTGGTCAGATCTCTGGGCTGGTAACACACGGTGACATGATGTGAGGGGGAGAGCAGGAGTATAATAGGGGCTGATGGCTGCTGATGTATGAGATACACCAGAGAGAGTGGGGAGGAGACTGGTCAGAACTCTGGGCTGGTAACACACGGTGACATGATGTGAGGGGGAGAGCAGGAGTATAATAGGGGCTGATGGCTGCTGATGTATGAGATACACCAGAGAGTGTGGGGAGGAGACTGGTCAGATCTCTGGGCTGGTAACACACAGTGACATGATGTGTGGGGGAGAGCAGGAGTATAATAGGGGCTGATGGCTCCTGATGTATGAGATACACCAGAGAGTGTGGGGAGGAGACTGGTCAGATCTCTGGGCTGGTAACACACAGTGACATGATGTGAGGGGGAGGCAGGAGTATAATAGGGGCTGATGGCTCCTGATGTATGAGATACACCAGAGAGTGTGGAGAGGAGATTGGTCAGATCTCTGGGCTGGTAGCACACAGTGAAATGATGTGAGGGGAGAGCAGGAGTATAATAGGGGCTGATGGCTCCTGATATATGAGATACACCAGAGAGAGTGGGGAGAAGACTGGTCAGATCTCTAGGCTGGTAACACACAGTGACATGATGTGAGGGGGAGAGCAGGAGTATAATAGGGGCTGATGGCTGCTGATGTATGAGATACACCAGAGAGTGTGGGGAGGAGTCTGGTCAGATCTCTGGGATGGTGATATACAGTGACATGATGTGAGGGGGAGAGCAGGAGTATAATAGGGGCTGATGGCTCCTGATGTATGAGATACACCAGAGAGTGTGGGGAGGAGACTGGTCAGATCTCTGGGCTGGTAACACACGGTGACATGATGTGAGGGGGAGAGCAGGAGTATAATAGGGGCTTATGGCTGCTGATGTATGAGATACACCAGAGAGAGTGGGGAGGAGACTGGTCAGATCTCTGGGCTGGTAACACACAGTGACATGATGTGAGGGGAGAGCAGGAGTATAATAAGGGCTGATGGCTCCTGATGTATGAGATACACCAGAGAGTGTGGAGAGGAGATTGGTCAGATCTCTGGGCTGGTAGCACACAGTGAAATGATGTGAGGGGAGAGCAGGAGTATAATAGGGGCTGATGGCTCCTGATGGATGAGATACACCAGAGAGTGTGGGGAGGAGACTGGCCAGATCTCTGGGCTGGTAACACACAGTGACATGATGTGAGGGACGAGCAGGAGTATAATAGGGGCTGATGGCTGCTGATGGATGAGATACACCAGAGAGAGTGGGGAGGAGACTAGTCAGAACTCTGGGCTGGTAACACACAGTGACATGATGTGAGGGGGAGAGCAGGAGTATAATAGGGGCTGATGGCTCCTGATGTATGAGATACACCAGAGTGTGTGGGGAGGAGACTGGTCAGGTCTCTGGGCTGGTAACACACAGTGACATGATGTGAGGGGGAGAGCAGGAGTATAATAGGGTCTGATGGCTCCTGATGTATGAGATACACCAGAGAGTGTGGGGAGGAGACTGGTCAGATCTCTGGGCTGGTAAAACACAGTGACATGATGTGAGGGGAGAGCAGAAGTATAATAGGGGCTGATGGCTCCTGATGTATGAGATACACCAGAGAGTGTGGGGAGGAGACTGGTCAGATCTCTGGGCTGGTAACACACAGTGACATGATGTGAGGGGGAGGCAGGAGTATAATAGGGGCTGATGGCTCCTGATGTATGAGATACACCAAAGTGTGTGGGGAGGAGACTGGTCAGATCTCTGGGCTGGTAACACACAGTGACATGATGTGAGGGAGGAGCAGGAGTATAATAGGTGCTGATGGCTCCTGATGTATGAGATACACTAGAGAGTGTGGGGAGGAGACTGGTCAGATCTCTGGGCTGGTAACACACAGTGAAATGATGTGAGGGGAGAGCAGGAGTATAATAGGGGCTGATGGCTCCTGATATATGAGATACACCAGAGAGAGTGGGGAGAAGACTGGTCAGATCTCTGGGCTGGTAACACACAGTGACATGATGTGAGGGGGAGAGCAGGAGTATATTAGGGGCTGATGGCTGCTGATGTATGAGATACACCAGAGAGTGTGGGGAGGAGACTGGTCAGATCTCTGGGATGGTGACATACAGTGACATGATGTGAGGGGGAGAGCAGGAGTATAATAGGGGCTGATGGATCCTGATGTATGAGATACACCAGAGAGTGTGGGGAGGAGACTGGTCAGATCTCTGGGCTGGTAACACACGGTGACATGATGTGAGGGGGAGAGCAGGAGTATAATAGGGGCTGATGGCTGCTGATGTATGAGATACACCAGAGAGAGTGGGGAGGAGACTGGTCAGAACTCTGGGCTGGTAACACACAGTGACATGATGTGAGGGGGAGAGCAGGAGTATAATAGGGGCTGATGGCTCCTGATGTATGAGATACACCAGAGTGTGTGGGGAGGAGACTGGTCAGGTCTCTGGGCTGGTAACACACAGTGACATGATGTGAGGGGGAGAGCAGGAGTATAATAGGGGCTGATGGCTCCTGATGTATGAGATACACCAGAGAGTGTGGGAAGGAGACTGGTCAGATCTCTGGGCTGGTAACACACAGTGACATGATGTGAGGGGGAGAGCAGGAGTATAATAGGGGCTGATGGCTCCTGATGTATGAGATACACCAGAGTGTGTGGGGAGGAGACTGGTCAGATCTCTGGGCTGGTAACACACGGTGACATGATGTGAGGGGGAGAGCAGGAGTATAATAGGGGCTGATGGCTCCTGATGTATGAGATACACCAGAGTGTGTGGGGAGGAGACTGGTCAGGTCTCTGGGCTGGTAACACACAGTGACATGATGTGAGGGGGAGAGCAGGAGTATAATAGGGTCTGATGGCTCCTGATGTATGAGATACACCAGAGAGTGTGGGGAGGAGACTGGTCAGATCTCTGGGCTGGTAAAACACAGTGACATGATGTGAGGGGAGAGCAGAAGTATAATAGGGGCTGATGGCTCCTGATGTATGAGATACACCAGAGAGAGTGGGGAGGAGACTAGTCAGAACTCTGGGCTGGTAACACACAGTGACATGATGTGAGGGGGAGAGCAGGAGTATAATAGGGGCTGATGGCTCCTGATGTATGAGATACACCAGAGTGTGTGGGGAGGAGACTGGTCAGGTCTCTGGGCTGGTAACACACAGTGACATGATGTGAGGGGGAGAGCAGGAGTATAATAGGGTCTGATGGCTCCTGATGTATGAGATACACCAGAGAGTGTGGGGAGGAGACTGGTCAGATCTCTGGGCTGGTAAAACACAGTGACATGATGTGAGGGGAGAGCAGAAGTATAATAGGGGCTGATGGCTCCTGATGTATGAGATACACCAGAGAGTGTGGGGAGGAGACTGGTCAGATCTCTGGGCTGGTAACACACAGTGACATGATGTGAGGGGGAGGCAGGAGTATAATAGGGGCTGATGGCTCCTGATGTATGAGATACACCAAAGTGTGTGGGGAGGAGACTGGTCAGATCTCTGGGCTGGTAACACACAGTGACATGATGTGAGGGAGGAGCAGGAGTATAATAGGTGCTGATGGCTCCTGATGTATGAGATACACTAGAGAGTGTGGGGAGGAGACTGGTCAGATCTCTGGGCTGGTAACACACAGTGACATGATGTGAGGGGAGAGCAGGAGTATAATAGGGGCTGATGGCTCCTGATGTATGAGATACACCAGAGAGTGTGGAGAGGAGATTGGTCAGATCTCTGGGCTGGTAACACACAGTGAAATGATGTGAGGGGAGAGCAGGAGTATAATAGGGGCTGATGGCTCCTGATATATGAGATACACCAGAGAGAGTGGGGAGAAGACTGGTCAGATCTCTGGGCTGGTAACACACAGTGACATGATGTGAGGGGGAGAGCAGGAGTATATTAGGGGCTGATGGCTGCTGATGTATGAGATACACCAGAGAGTGTGGGGAGGAGACTGGTCAGATCTCTGGGATGGTGACATACAGTGACATGATGTGAGGGGGAGAGCAGGAGTATAATAGGGGCTGATGGATCCTGATGTATGAGATACACCAGAGAGTGTGGGGAGGAGACTGGTCAGATCTCTGGGCTGGTAACACACGGTGACATGATGTGAGGGGGAGAGCAGGAGTATAATAGGGGCTGATGGCTGCTGATGTATGAGATACACCAGAGAGAGTGGGGAGGAGACTGGTCAGAACTCTGGGCTGGTAACACACAGTGACATGATGTGAGGGGGAGAGCAGGAGTATAATAGGGGCTGATGGCTCCTGATGTATGAGATACACCAGAGTGTGTGGGGAGGAGACTGGTCAGGTCTCTGGGCTGGTAACACACAGTGACATGATGTGAGGGGGAGAGCAGGAGTATAATAGGGGCTGATGGCTCCTGATGTATGAGATACACCAGAGAGTGTGGGAAGGAGACTGGTCAGATCTCTGGGCTGGTAACACACAGTGACATGATGTGAGGGGGAGAGCAGGAGTATAATAGGGGCTGATGGCTCCTGATGTATGAGATACACCAGAGTGTGTGGGGAGGAGACTGGTCAGATCTCTGGGCTGGTAACACACGGTGACATGATGTGAGGGGGAGAGCAGGAGTATAATAGGGGCTGATGGCTCCTGATGTATGAGATACACCAGAGTGTGTGGGGAGGAGACTGGTCAGGTCTCTGGGCTGGTAACACACAGTGACATGATGTGAGGGGGAGAGCAGGAGTATAATAGGGTCTGATGGCTCCTGATGTATGAGATACACCAGAGAGTGTGGGGAGGAGACTGGTCAGATCTCTGGGCTGGTAAAACACAGTGACATGATGTGAGGGGAGAGCAGAAGTATAATAGGGGCTGATGGCTCCTGATGTATGAGATACACCAGAGAGAGTGGGGAGGAGACTAGTCAGAACTCTGGGCTGGTAACACACAGTGACATGATGTGAGGGGGAGAGCAGGAGTATAATAGGGGCTGATGGCTCCTGATGTATGAGATACACCAGAGTGTGTGGGGAGGAGACTGGTCAGGTCTCTGGGCTGGTAACACACAGTGACATGATGTGAGGGGGAGAGCAGGAGTATAATAGGGTCTGATGGCTCCTGATGTATGAGATACACCAGAGAGTGTGGGGAGGAGACTGGTCAGATCTCTGGGCTGGTAAAACACAGTGACATGATGTGAGGGGAGAGCAGAAGTATAATAGGGGCTGATGGCTCCTGATGTATGAGATACACCAGAGAGTGTGGGGAGGAGACTGGTCAGATCTCTGGGCTGGTAACACACAGTGACATGATGTGAGGGGGAGGCAGGAGTATAATAGGGGCTGATGGCTCCTGATGTATGAGATACACCAGAGAGTGTGGAGAGGAGATTGGTCAGATCTCTGGGCTGGTAGCACACAGTGAAATGATGTGAGGGGAGAGCAGGAGTATAATAGGGGCTGATGGCTCCTGATATATGAGATACACCAGAGAGAGTGGGGAGAAGACTGGTCAGATCTCTAGGCTGGTAACACACAGTGACATGATGTGAGGGGGAGAGCAGGAGTATAATAGGGGCTGATGGCTGCTGATGTATGAGATACACCAGAGAGTGTGGGGAGGAGTCTGGTCAGATCTCTGGGATGGTGATATACAGTGACATGATGTGAGGGGGAGAGCAGGAGTATAATAGGGGCTGATGGCTCCTGATGTATGAGATACACCAGAGAGTGTGGGGAGGAGACTGGTCAGATCTCTGGGCTGGTAACACACGGTGACATGATGTGAGGGGGAGAGCAGGAGTATAATAGGGGCTTATGGCTGCTGATGT